>NW_005842374.1:708422-717985 GCF_000455745.1 Alligator sinensis
CTGCATCCTAGGTGGAAGAACTGGCTGACCTCTACTGTAGGCGACAGCCATATACACTTCCTTTCCACGGACTTTCTTAAGCAACCTCTTCCGTGTCTTCATATCCATTTCTGCAATTTTAAGCAAAAATAGGAAATAAATTCTAAAGGTATTCTTCAGATTATAACTACTGCCACAGAATCTCTCATGTGAAATTGTCTGCAACATTTGAACTAAAACACGGAAAAGAAGAGTCATTCTTCTATGAACCATTCAACCAAAATACGTGCATTTTGGCATATGTTAAGGCCTTTATAAGTAGATTAACATAACATAACATGCTTCCTATGCATGGGATACCCTTTTAGGAATTAGCTAGTCAAATCCATACCCTTAGCATTCAAATTGTTTCCTGAAGACCTCCTTCTCCAAAAATGCCTACAGGACTAGATCATTACAAAATCCCTTTTTTGACCCAGGAAGCTTAAATTATTTGGCTCTAGAATTGTACTGTTGTAGCCATGCCTCATTTCATGCCATCACTGATGTTAGCATAATTTTTTTCCAGTCAAATTAGCTAGGTTTGAGTCCAGGGGCTTGTTCCCACTCTCTCATCCTGTGAAGTGTTAAATTAACAAGCAGGAATTTTATGTAGTAGTAAACTTAATAAATACTATCAATTAAGTGCCCCAGTAAAACATCCAGCAGAACTTCAGCTTCATTCATCCCCCCTCCAGAGAGATATCACAATCATCTTGAAGTGTTTTATATTTTTAAAAAGTTTAAAATAAATTATTTTCAATATCTGAAGGCTGCTACTATTTATTCTCATTCTCTTAGAGGGAATCCTAGTAGAAACCATGTACAAACCTATTTCCGAGATGTATCCACCTGCTATTTTCTGATAGTTTCCTCCTTTTCTGCTGGGGACTACATTCCATGCAGGGATAGGTGTCACTTGTGTCACTGGTTTTAAGTTTGCCAATGGAACAGTATGCCTACATAAAGATAGAGTAACCACAGTCCCAGAAACACTAACATAATGTAGGGAGTAACATTTATAGGACATTTAATTTCTTTAGGTAGAGCAAATCTGTCTGGATGAGCAGATTTTCTTCAAATAAGTTAATATATCTCCCCTTCCTCCTCTTTTTTTTTTTTTTTTTTTTTTGCTTTTATCATTCAATGTGGATCCAAGGCTGGAAAATTGGCATTACCTTTGTTCTGCCATAAAATTTTTCATGAAGGCACAGAGACCAAGCAAACGAACATGCATGCCCCTTATTGCACCACAAATACCCAAAATGTGTGGCCTCAACGTAAGTGGTAAAAGTTGTTGCCGTGCTTTTGCAGTCGATATCTTCAGAGCTCCGGCCAAGCTTCAGAGGCCTAATTCTGGGCATCCTGGGTATTCCCACTGTCGTGGCATGCAGGATTTGGGCTCCTGAAGCCCAGGAGTGCCTGCCTAAATTCCTCCATTTGCAGAGGCACGCTCAGAGTTTTATCCCACAGGGCCCAATACTGCAGAACAACAGGCAAGGTCCGTTTCACCCAGTGAAGCAAATCAGCTGTGCTGGACACATTCAGGCATGGCTAATCAGCTTCATTTGGTGATGTCCATTTATACCCCAAATCATCTCAGCTTTCACAAGATGAGCTAGCTATTCAAGCCCAAACCAATCTTATTAATCTCTTTTAGGTTACCACACACTAAAACTTTGATCTCTTGCCCTTAGAACTTCTAGTTAAGGGTCCACCACAAAAATCTTTTATTTCTATTCTGCATATGACACCATAGCATGCATACTATCACTACAGACAGGTACACTACAAACATGACAACAAGGTAGCATTTTTGCAACATGCATAACACAAGATATTTATCTTAATTAAATAAGTCTTAAGGTATTTACAAAACCTCCCAAAGTATGGGAATGAAGGAGAAAAATTTGAGCCAGGGTTGTCAGAACAAGTGTCAAATATGCTCTTAATCATTTAGCTGCAATTCAAGCCTCACACTGGAGGAGATTTAGAAAACTCTATGCAGAATGAATGTTTTGTTATAAACTCAGCCCAAGCAGCAACGTCTCTTCCGCTTTCCAGAAAAGGAAAGCAACGCAGTGATTCTAATTAAGCATTACCATCAGATAATACCTGAACCATCAGTGTATGACAACCCAAGCACCTGTCATCCCTCTGGATACTAGCGATAAAATGAAAGCTGCAGCCAAGTTTTTGAACCAATTAGGAGGTGAGGTTTCTTTGAGTCTGATTTTACATTCTAAAAAACAAACCAAAACCTAGTGTTTAGGTTCGTTCTGACAACCCCAATTTCAACCCTGGTCAGAGACAGCATACCCATGCACATGCATGGCTGGGCAGATGGTAAGGAAGTTCACAGCAAATAAGAGGGGTGCCTTTAGGTGGTTTTTCCGATTGCTTACTTTTCTGCCAGCTCTTCAATGAACACAGTCACTGTGTTGCCATCCTGTCCAACTTCCTGGATATGAGCATTGTAATACTTACCTCCTGACTCGAGACGCACCTGAGGAGAGAGAGAGAGAGAGAGAGAGAGAGAGGCATAAGGAAGTGTCATGGCGCATTGTCAATAAAACTCTGGTTCCCCCAACAAATGCTAATAGAAGAGTCTGTTTTTGTGCTGGTCAAACTCCACTGAGTTAGGCAAAGAGTTTTGGAATTCCCCAATGCAGCACTCCCTACTCATCCCAATATACACAGAGGATGAGAGGGATAAGTGATCCAATGGATGAAAAAAAATGGCTCAGCACATCAGGAAATAGTTTCCTGATAGAGTTTTCAAATGGCTTTATGGAATGCAAGTCAGACACCAGAGAGAATGGCTTTTAAGAACTTTCAAAGAACAAAGTTGAGATGGACATTAGGGTGAGAGATGAAACAAGAAAGAAAAAAAGGGAAAAAACCCCCAAACATTCTTTTAGAAACAGCACTACCTCAAACAGCAACTACTGCAAAACTGTGAGAATCAAAGTAGAAGAAACAGGTGAACTGGAAGAAAGTTGATCACCAGCTAGAAAAGGTGCCACTTTGACACCTAAACTTGCTCACTCTAAAAGGTTAAAAAGATAATGATAAATTTGGAGAGGGACAACCTTCACGCATCTCTTTTCTCCCAGTTTTTGGAGACAAAGCATCTAGGCAAGCAGTTTCCCTTTGGCATCTCTTGTTCCCCTCTTGCTACTTCAGCACTCTGCCCTCCCCTTCCCATGTAATTAGGCATCTGTTGCAACGCTATGGCCAGTCTGCATGACCAAATTAGCTGATGGAACTCAGCACAGGCCTAATCAATGCGCAGGTGCCCCAGCTCCTCTGCATTTTAGAAGTTCAGTCTGGAACTCCTGTACTTCTAGCATTTATAGCACTAGTCCCTGATCAGATTCGAAGCTGCCTTTCCTTAGTACTATTTTCCATTATTTTTAGATTTTATATAAAAGGTATATTTAATAGGCATAATGAAAGAAGAAAAAAATATACATGTTTGAACACCCTGCAAGCTGATCATTTTAAGACTTAGAATACATTCTATTTCAAGCAACTTTAATAAATTCATCATAACTGAATCTGCTGTAAGTACTAACCTGACACTTGTCTCCTAAATAGTACTGTCTCCCAGCAAACACCATGTAATCAGTTTTTTGAAGTTCTAAAAAAATAAGATCAAAATTTAAAAAAAAAAGTTTTAAGCTACTGTTCTTTCTTCATTTAAACCTAACTTTATCCTAAAAGTTCAAGTTGATCACAAGGTACCAAGTACTACAGGCTGAGTTCTCTCTCATTTCCCTTCATGTCCCCATGTTTGATGGTGCCGTGATGCCATCAAATCTCACAAAGCAAACATGGCTACCTCCAAGCTGCAAGAAGAGCACCGAGTTCAGTAAGCCCTTTCTTCCAACAACTATATGTAGTCAATACCCCAGCATGGCACTGGGAACTTTTGAATGCACAAATACAACACACTGACACTTATTATTAGAGCAGACAGCACCTTCTGTAAAGGGAAGGGGTGCAACTGGGCAACACCACCATGCCCTAAAACCTCCCTTGTTGATAAACTTCAACAGACTGTTCTTCATTTTTGCCTTAGACTTCTGTAGAGCTTTGCTTCAGGCTGATACCTGGCTATTGTACTGTGTCCCCATCCCTCAGGGCAAATTTCAGTGGTAAGCAAAGTAACCCCTGTTGTATGTTGTTTGGGATCCCTTAGCATGCAAGACAGACCCAAATGCCTCCATTCACTATCTGAAGGAAAATGTTAGCCAGAAAAATCATCATCTGACATCAGCCACATAGGATCCTGTGAAGTACAACAGCACCTCAAGTTGTGGGACTAAGTCAAATTTCCTTTAGTGTGCAAGCCTACAGAGACCTGGGGAAATGTATGGTGGTTTGGAACACTTACCCAACACTCAACTTGACCCTTTGTTACATTACTCTGAAACCAGAAGCATTTATTAAAACAAGTACAAAAGCCTTATTGTAGACATGGCAACCAGAAAGTAAAAAATAATTGAGATGCCATTTTAAATTTAATCACTACCTGCAAGTACAGTATTGCAAGCATGTTTGTGTTTGGCTTTGAATCCCAGCTCCTTCTATGCCATAAAATCTGATCTATTAAGAAATACATTGATTAAGAGCCTTAGTACCAGTGTTAGAAGTATTGCTTAGAGAGGAAGTCACCAGCCTATAGGCTGGCGCAAATAGGGAAGTATTCTATTTGGATTCGGGCAATTCAGAGGACAGCGATTCAATTCAGGACAGTGACTTGAATCTCCGAATCAGCTTTGGAAGATTTGGCGCCAATTCAGACTGGCAGGGAGAGCCATGGGAGAAGCACCCAGGGCTGTCCTGCCCAGCCCCTGGCACTCAAGGGGGCAAAAAAAAAAAAAAAAGGCCCTGCACTCACCAGCTGCAGGAGCAGTGACTGGGGCCTCTGAGGGCTTGTGGCAGAGCCCCACCCCCTGTGCAGTGGGGATTGCTCCCTCCTGCTTGGCACCTGCCCCATTGCACAGGTGCAGTGCAACTCGGTAAGGCACCACACACTGTCTGGGAGCTGGGGCTGAGCTGTGCCAGGCGGTCTGACAGGTGGAGCTGCCCCAGCTCCCAGACACAAGCCCTCAGAGGCCCCAATCACTGCTCCTGCGGCTGGTGAGCGCAGGACCTTTCTTTCTTTCTAAGTGCCAGAGGCTGGCGCCAGGCAGGGCAGCCATGGGTGCTTCTCCCACAGTTCCTCTGGCTGTTTCTGCCTCTGCCCTGGTGCTGCTTGCTAGCCGGTGTGGAAGGTGCAGGATGCAGGCACAGCAGTGTTGGGAGTGGGGGCAATGCCCTGCTACCACTTGCTCCTTTCTTCCTGGAGCAAGCCGTGCCCGCATCCCACTCCCTCTCCCACCAGGCAAGAGGCAGCAGGGCAAACACCCTGCTCCCAGCACCCGCATCCCATGCCCCCCTGCCCCAGGCTGGGGCAGCCCCAATCCCTCCCTCCCCCAGATTTACCAACTGGAGGCAGCTGTGTCTGTTTAGTCTATGGCCGAATCTTTTCTGAATCAATTCAGATGCTTTGAATCGAGTCGGAGCTTTTACTTGGTCTCCCAGTTCTATTCGGATTCAGAGGTTCAGTCCCCAAATAGGGCCAAATCTCCTCCGAATCGAATCAGCTACCAAAGCTTTGCACAGCCCTAATGGCCTGTACTGTCCACAAATGTTTACTGGGGTAGTCCATGTCCCTTAACAGCTTTTGGTGTGCATCTAATTGCTCAAACCCCTCAGAGACTAATACGTGTATATCTAGAAAGTAAACCATAAAAACCTCTAGCAGCTTTTACTTTCTGCCAGAAATGTACAACATACGAAGGTTTGGGGAGTACCTTTTCTGCTGTCCAACCAAACATCAAACTCTACATTTCGATAGATCTCAGGGTCCAGGGCTTTTAGCACTTTATAGGGAAAAGGCATCTTTGACGGATTTTCTGGAGGCTAAAACAGAGTTAAAATGGACTGTGTCACATTTAAAACACTTTCCTTCCCTGCCAAAGGTCTGAACTACTGTAACAGCTGCACAAACTTTGTTTTACTGCCTTTCAGTTCCACTACAAAAAAAACCAACCAAAACGCAAAAAAAACTGAAGCAGTTTTCTTCCAGTACAAAAATCTGAGAAGAATATGAACAAACCTTCAAGTATTATGAATTCTAGGGCTCAGTTCTGAGCAAAGGAATAAAGGCCATGTGAAAAGGCTAGCAACAGATTCTCTACCGATTTGCTTGATTTCAGACAAGGCAATTTATGTAGGCAAAAACTGAAAATGCAACTAACTAGGGCCTGATTTTTCAAAGACCACCCACAACTCCATTCAAAGGCAGTTAGAACTGCAGATATTTATCACTGCTAAAAATAAGGACCCTATAAAGCAGTGGATAAGCCTAGTTTGAACCACTTTAAAGCACAGCTGAGGAGAGTCCCGTGTCTTCTCAAATAGAAGTTAAATTAGATGGGGTTTTTTTGAAAGAAAGTAGAATAAAAAAAAAAAAAAAAAAAAAAGCAGTGAATATTTACTCCCTGGAGTCCAGGTGGTTTTATTTTTCCTATTTACTTCCTTTAATATTAGCTAGAGAAGAACAAGAGAGCTTAGAAGTAAGTTTTTTTTTGTTTGTTTTTTAATGGTAAGTCTCACTCAATGAGATTGACTGATAAATGCCAGGCCAGAAAACTAAACATGTACGTAAAAAAGTTTGAGAAAAACAACAAGGCATAAAAGCCCAATAATAGTGTTTGGAATGGGAAATACTGATTTGGCTATAATCAATGTGTCAGGAGCATTACACTAACAAGAAAGAATAAAAGGATTACTCCTTAATTGCCAACCTTTGCCTCTTCAGTGCCTTGTTTGTATTTATCTTCAGGTGAGTTGTCAGTATCATTGCCTTCCCAGTCTTCCACTCTAAGCAATTTAAAAATAGGATCATAAAGATGCAAGATTTCTGACCAGGACTCAAACCAAGTCCAACTGATGAAACAAACCTACTAGAAGCACCATGGTGCCACCAAGTGGTACATTCTGATTTGCATCTTAACACATTATATTTGTACTATATTTCACTCATGTCACAAGTGCACTTATGCATGTGTGTGCACTCACTCATTTACGTGGTCTCAAAACCTTTCATTCTAATTTCATAGAAGAGGATTTTCCCTTCTGCTCCTCTGTGTAACAGTAACAAACGTTGTTTTAAGCATCAAGGAACAATAAATAGGATTCCATTCTGCAGAATCCAAAAAACATTACTTAAATTGTTATTCTGTCCACAGATGATTAAGGTTTTGCGTTTTCATCTCAGTAAGGATTCCTTATCAAGCTTGGTCCTTTTCCAAGTGTTTAGGAACTTGCAAAACTACCACAAGCTGGGTTCTCTGCAACACAAACTTTAATAAGGATGGCATAGCATACCTTGTATCTGCTCACCTGTGCAGCCTCATTAATGACTCCCAAACCAGGGACAAAGAAGTTAGAGCTGCATTGTTCACAATGCAGAATTTAGCCCTACATTTGGAACATAAATTTTAGTGATGGACAGACAATAATAGAATCTAGTGCATCTCCTCATAGGAGTGATGGCTCTGTAGTACTAAGGGGATTTAGAAGATACATGGTCCTATTTTTTAAAGTAAGATTAATTTACGCATAGGAACCATTTTTTTTGTAAATAAACATAAGTTCAAATTTTACTGTCAAACCTTTCCTATCACCAGTGGGTGATGTTTCTGTTTAATTGCATTACTAAACAACCAGGGCTGGATTAACCCTTTAGTGGGCCCTAGGCAAACAAACTCACAGGCCCCTAGCTGGTCAAGACCTCCCTCCCCACCCTAGTGCTACCGCCTGCGGGGAGTGGTGCTCAGAGTCATGGCTAGGAAGCAGCTGCCACAACAACAAGGCTGGCAAAGGGAAGGGGAGGCATACAGGGCCATTTGCACCACTGCCATGGGGGGAAGGATCAGGGCCCCAGACATGTGCCTAGCTTGCCTATGCATTAATCCAGCCCTGCTAACAACTGCAGGGACATCACTGCCTCTTCCATAGCATGCTCAGATTCCAGCTTGATGCCACAAGTTTTGAAAAGACTCAGGTTTTCCATGTCATAGTTCAGAAGATACATTAGTAAGTTAGTCCCTCCACATTCTCTTTACAAGTGAACTGTTACCTCTTTTCCGATGAGCTTTTGAAGGACTTCTCAGGGAGGCAATCAAAGTTTGTATCCTCGCTTCCAACGGAGACACTGTTTCTGTTCTTCTTGGACCCACTTCGAAACATCTCCACTGCACTTCTCAATTCTTCTTCATCCATGGCAAACACATCTTTGTACAGGATCTCATACAACACAGCTAGGCAAACAAGACATACAATTTAAAAGGTCAATATCGTGCCAAATAAAAAGGAACAGCTAGAGTTTCATAGGTGATCTTCCAGTAGCAGATGTACACATTACAGACTTATGAAACCCCAGTTATTTTAACCTCAGTTAAAAATGATTGACAAGCTCACCACTTCACTGGCCCCACACAATCCTCTCAGAAACAAAAAACTGAGAAGTGAAACGTCAAAATACACAATACAATTCACAGAAAGAGTTTAATTTACCCTGGCAAACAGCAGCATCTGCCTGAAATTGTTTTGTATACACAGAGTCATAATGGCCATTGCCGGAACAACACAGCAAAATCTAGGAAGACAAAAATAAGGCTTTAAGGACGCAATAAGAGAAAACTGAACTGTTTATCTGACATTTTAACTCTAATATTTATTTATTCTAAAACCAAAACTAATTCCCTATGCAAACAATGGGTAAGCATTAGAAAGTTTACCAGATTTAAGAAAAACGCAACAAGAGTACAAATAAGTCTGTCAACCAATTCCATGCCAGTAACAGACATACATATCCTGAAGTGTTAAACACCAAATGAGACCGCTTACTCCAAGTGCCTTTTGAACAAAAGGTGTCCTAGAAGAAGTTGGCCATTAGATGCAGAATTTCCAAACTGTATGCATTACTGGCAGTATCAACCTTGTATTTTATGCTCGTATTCTGCATTCATGCAAAGTCTATGCTTTAAAGTTATGTCAAGAGGAGTTGCTTTTTGATAGCAGTTTACATGCATCTAAACACATTTGATGTAAGGTGGATAAATACAATCTATCACTCTAGGAAGAATGTGCCCAAGGTAGCCTACAGGCATTGCCACAATGCCAATGTGGATATCTACCAAGCTATCAGTGTCAGCTAGAGGTGCACCAATACATCAGTCCGATATCGGATCGGTACCAATAAAGAAAATTGCTGCATCAGATATTGGCCCGATGGGGCGGATAAATGCCCATGCTGCACACAGCAGCAGTGGAGCACAGAGCAGAGCTGGCAGCGTGGAAAGCTGCCTCCAGCTGGTAAGTCAGAAAAGGAGTGGGGACAGCAGGTTGATGCCCCTGCAGTTAGGGAGGGAGGGGGCAGGTGCTGCCCAAGCTGGACAGGGGTGTGGGACATAGACACAGCTCAT
>NW_005842374.1:717995-718304 GCF_000455745.1 Alligator sinensis
GGGGAAGAAGGGGGAAGCAGCTCCCATTGCTGCTTGCAACCCAGGAGGGCAGGGGTGCTGTGCCCCCTGAATCTGCATGGAGTGGGCAGCTGGCTGTAGGCAGGGCTGCACAGTGCTCTATTTGGCAGGGGTGGGCTCAGAGAGGGCACTGGAGGAGCTGGGAAGAGCTGCACGCACCCCCACCCCCAGTTTCACAGCAGCTCTGCTCCCAGCCCCACACCACCAGGCACAGTCTGGCCCCATGTCCCACCTCCGCTCACACACTGGGAAGAGCCGAGACTGCACCGGGTGGCTGGTGGCAGTGGCAGC
>NW_005842374.1:718384-729510 GCF_000455745.1 Alligator sinensis
CCCCCCAGCTCTGCCTCCATCCCGTGCCCCCACCCCCCTGGGCAACACCTGCCCCTTCCCTCCCTCACCACAGGGGGCGTTGATCTGCGCCCCTCCTGCCCCTTCCACCACTGCAGATTTACTACCTGGAAGCATCTGTATTGGATTGGTATCAGCCAATTTGCCTCCCTAAATATCAGCTATTGGTATCAGCCCCCGAAAATCTCTATTGATGCACCCCAAGTGTCAGCAGCTTTAGGCTCTGGACTCCCCTGCATGGTGCACCATGTCTCCTGTTGGCACAACCTCTGGTAGTTAAAACATGCAGCAAAATAAAATGAAAAAAAATAGCCAGCTGCACACAGACTCCAGTAATATACTGCTGCCAACTTTGATAAGTTAATCTTTGGAGTGAAAGCTTCCCAAAAGCATCTCGATACAGTTTTTAGTATAGCACACTTACAAAACAGGCTAACTTAACAGCAGTTCCCAGCTACACTGCAATCAAGAAAAGAGTCATGTGGAGCTGTATTTAGACAGCGAAATCCCAGGAAAGCAAAAGCTGATGAAATGGGGAGATTCCTAGGCTGTAACATTTCAACTCCTGCAGCCATCAGGAACTTAAGAGTCTATAAAAAGGTGATCTGCTGTGCAATGAGTGTTTTCAACTGTGAACATACTAATTGGCAAAGCATCAGCCTCACTAAAGTTAACTACTGGATTTTTTGGTTTAATTGTGTGAAACTCTGCAGACCCAGAACCTTCACTGTAGTTAAAAAAAATCAAAATTAAAAAGGGATAGGTTTGATACCACTCAGCAAAATTAGGGATATCTAGAAGTGAGAGAGAGAAAATTTGCTCACATCTCCTCACCTTATCTTTAAAGCCATTGTCTGTAGCATAGGTGGGTGGCTTTCCAGGGTACCGGTACAAAATTAAGTCGTGACTGGGTAAGCAGAGGAAAAACAAGAGACTTGAAAGAACAAGCATTTAATGGAATGTTCAGCTTGTTGCAAAGCTGTGTGAATGGAACAGTTTGGAAAATCCATTTTTTGATTTATACATAGAGAAACTAGGCTAAAACATTTCTCATTTACAAGTGAATACAAGCATAATTTAAGCAACAACTAACCAATTGCACGATTTAAACTCCTCAACCTGAAATAAGAAATATTCAGGAAGTGATGGTATCTGCTTTCAGACAATAAGTAATGTACCTTACTGTGATTCTCTAAGATCAAGTTTTTCTGCCCGTGACAGCCCAAACAGGAAAAATTAGCTACTATGAGAAGGTTAAAAAATTAGCATGGGATACAATTAGCACTTTGTAAAAATTTAAGTGTTTATCAGTTTTGAAACAGGATGTCTAATTAGTCTGTTACTGGGATCCTATACTACTTAGTAAAGAGTAGCAGTGTTGGTAGCAAGATAGTGCCTGCAGCATATTAAGGGCCTTTGTACAAAACTGGCCTTTAAAGCAGCTTAAATGCCCTTTTGCACCACTTTAATGGCATTGTTGTTTGCATGTTCGGCAGCATATTATGCTTTAAATGGTACATAGCAAGATAAAACACCTCCAAGGTGTTTAGAAGTGGTGTTTTTAAAAATCCACCGTTTCAATGTAGGGAGGAGAACTAAACAGAATGAAACCCCCATGATATGTACAAGCAGCCTAAAGTGTCAGCTGTATTTATGCTCTGAATGGACATCAGGGCTTATATGCTGGTAAGCACAGTAAGTCCCTATTAGGTAAACTTGCAAAGACAGCTAGAATACTAAGCACAATTTTAATGTTGGTAGTCATCAGATTTTAGTTATATTTAAGGCTAGCATTAAAATAGCTCCCCTGTACACAATTCCAGATCATTTCATAAGTTTCCTATGAAATAACATCAATGCAAACATTTCAGAAGTTTAATACTTTAAAAGATATCAAAACAGATTTCACTAGAAGCCTGCTAACCAACCCAACATGGATAGCAGCAATAAAACCTCCAGTAACAAGGTTTGGGTCAGTCTCCATGGCTTCTGAGACAGTCCTCCCTTTTAAGTCTTAAGTAGAACATCAATTTCAACATCTCATTAAAAAGGTGCCCCTTTACCAGGAACTGGACCATGATTGCTATTTCATACACAGCAGATCAGAGAACAGCTGTGCTTAATTATATAAACTGGTATCAAAACTAGATCATGAGTGGGTCTCTTGTGGCCTTCAAGTTTATGAATCAAAAGGTTCTGGCTCACATGGACAGAACCCTCAGCCTTTCAAGCTCTACCACAAAAGTAAGGTTTAAATGAAAGAAGGAAGACACTTACTTATACATCAAGGATAGCGCACTGATTTCCAGTTGGCCAGCACTTTCCTAAGTGCATAAAAATATTTTAAGATTAGGTTGGAAAGACAACTACTGCTGTAGATATCAAGTGCAGCTAACTCTTTGCCAGTACTTGGAACCCTACTCTGGCCCTCACTATAGTATTAGGAGGGCTTGTCAGCAAATTTTATGAAAAGAAATTCAGCATTTGCTGCCCACCTCTAGATATTGGGTATTTATCCTCAGAGCCATAAAAAGCTCAAACAAAGCTCCATAAGGGAAGGCACCCAAATACATTTCCCCTTGAGCATCTGTTTCATAGACACAATGAGGAAGACTAGACCTCCCTTCTCAAAGTTAATTATAACAAGTGATCGGTCCTCATAGAGACCCCTTAAGAATATTTTTGGTGGTTTTATTCAATGCCAACCTAACAGAGGAGAAAAATCAGCACTGTAACAGGGTAGCCTGGCCCTTTAAGAGGGGCAGGCAGCCCTCGCGCATAAGTCCAGCTGTGAGCATTCAGGGTGCCTATACACATTCTCAGACATGTTCCATTTAGAACATGTTGGAGCAGACACGATTAATCCTGTCTGCTGAAGACGGAGTCTAGCATAAAATCAAGTCTGCTGAAGCGCTCTAATTAGAACATTGCAGCATCTTGTGTATTCAGCATCTCGCGTTTCAACATGACAGAGAGGATGCTTT
Source organism: Alligator sinensis (assembly GCF_000455745.1). Taxonomy (NCBI): domain Eukaryota; kingdom Metazoa; phylum Chordata; order Crocodylia; family Alligatoridae; genus Alligator; species Alligator sinensis. Next base: position 721,387 of record NW_005842374.1, read on the forward strand.
AAATAAAGTTCACCAAACAAGCTTTAGTTAAAGCACCTCCGCCGCAATTTTGAAATGTGGGATGATGAATACATGGGATGCTGCAACATTTTAATTAGAGCAACTCCCAAGAGCCACTCTTATTAAAACATTCCCCCCACCCCACGCTGTAGCACATGTAGAGGCACCCTTAGGTAATGAGGGAGTTTAAGCAACCCAAGGAGAGAGCAGACAGCACCAAACTGGAGAGGGAGCAGTTTGTGGGCAGAAGGCTGACTGGAACCCAGGTACATGTGCTACTAGGATGTGACATTCGCTGTCATGGGCCAGAGCCAAAGGCCCCTCCTGCTGCTCAGAGACTGGCTAAAGGCTTTTGTTTACTAGTTTATCTATTTGGTGCAAGAACTACATTTTGTATTTTAAGGACAGACTGAGGAACTCTTAAGAGAACAAAGTCACAAGGCTGCAAGTTCACCAACCCACTTGCAAGTACTAAATTATAATACACTCTTCAGCTATAGCCCACTACTTAACTCCACATTTTCCAAAATTCTAGTTCTTGTTGCATCTAGAAGTTTTAATAGTAAGATTCCTGGAGAGATCAGAGAATAGGGACAACTACCTTTTTAATATTAATTTTCTGGCCTAATAATCCTGATTAAAGTAGTACTTAGCTCTAGAAGTAAAAGGTAAAGAAATCCAGCTATTTTTTAATGTCTGTTCAAATAAGGGCACTATTTGCTTCAGGTATTCTTGTAGTGTAATCACATTAGCTGCCAATGTTTAAGACAACAGTACTTTTCAATAATAAGGAAGAGAGTCTGAGCTCAAATTCAAGTATTCAAATGTAAAGGAAGTATGAAGTTTGACAAGAAATTTGCTGTGTATTTTGCACCCAACATGGTAGCAGCCTTTTAAAAGTTAGGGTTGCTGTGTCCAGAAGTCTGTTCTTCCTCCTCCCCACAAATAAACAAAAGAACCGAGGCCCCAACCCTGAAACCTGGTCCATTTTGCAAGGGGATGTGAATCCTTACACTTGCGGGCCGCATTCAGGTGAGCGCAGATGTGCAGTATGCGGTGCTGCAGACCCAGCTGCAGCCCCACACTGCACATGCAGGGATTCTCTGTGCTGCTACCTTGCAGAGCAGGGCGGTTTTTTGACCCCGGGAGATGCCAAGATAAAAAACAAAAAAACCACACACACCAAAAAAAGAGTGAGGCAGCGCACAATGTCAGCAGTGCGTGCCACCAAAACTGGAGCCATGCCCTGGCTGCTGGCCAGGCCTCCTGCTGTGGCTACAGCCCTGGGAGGCCCCCAGGATCCCAGGTAATGTTGCTGGGGCTAGCACAATTGCTGGCCCCAGCATCCCCTATCCCACCCAGGGTAACCTGCCATGTGCCAGAGGACATGTGGCACAGACGTTCCCCAGGGATAAGTAGCAGCAGCACAAGGTGTGCCACCGCTACTTGTCCCTGGGGAAATAAGTGTCCACGCTTGTCTGGATGCAGCCACAGCATCCGACTGCTAATCAACAAGTTTACCTAGGAGCAAAGGCCCACCTGCATGAACAGAACTGTAGGACTGAGGCCCCCGTTAGCAGGAGAAAACATAACATTCAATACCGCATCCCAACAAACATCTGGAGCTATTAAGACCTAGTAGCATCAACACTGGAATCATGCCAATGCAAGTATGAACCTGGCCTTACCTTTGGATCTCCCAGCCTTTCCAGGTATTTTTCAAATGACCCTTCCACATACTTAACAGAAAAAACAAAAAGATTGAATTAGATGCGTATAATGGCTGATGGCTAAACAGTAAAGGTTATGATTTCTATTTCATACTTTAAAGACCTTAGAGGAAGGTTGCAGCTACTTTGCTTGGCCCTCTTCTCAACCGCCACAGAAATGGAAAACCTTAAAAAGTTCCCTTCCCCACCCCCTTTAAAGTGTCAACACTGTCTTTCAGACTACATGAAAGAATTCCTATCCTGCCTTTTGTTTTACTTAAAAAAAAAAAAAAAAAAAAAAAAAAAAGAAGCAAAACCAACACAAATGGTTTAAGATACAAGATGTTATTATATAAGTCATTAAACAAAAGGATGTGTGCTCGCTTGGCTTAGCATCCCAGTATCTAGAACTCTGAAGTTCTAGATGGTTGGGCTGCAACAAGTTAAGTCCAGTTTTTCCAGGTGTATGGTCAAGGACAAATCATACTGTCAGAACCAGGGCAGCATTTCCTCAATTAATTTAAAGAAAAACATGGCAACATCAAGTCCAAAATGAGGCCCAGAAGGTCCAGGAATTACACATAAGAAAATAAAAACACAAACAAACTTGCTACTAATAGTAACATCTGGGTCTACTAGTTTCAGATCCAAGTAGTGACTCCAACAATTGGCACCATTCGTTTATATTTTCTGTCTCTTTAAGTATATTTGTTTTTAAAACTACAGAACAACAATTTTAGTTGTTAACCAAGTTTAATATCTGGTACCCTCACTGAAAGGAACAGTTTAAGGATATCAAGCTGAAGACATGCTAAAAAACACAGCCAAGGACAAATCCTCAAGTGCTCATCCAATCCAGTGATCTTTATGGGTCAAATGGATTGGCTACTTTGCCATTTACTTGGTCTCTCTTTTTGAGGAGACCTAGGCCCTGGCTACTCTGTATGGGGCCTAAAGCTCCATAAAAACAGGGAAGCATACCAGTGTCCTTCACCATACAGCACAGTGAGATCCCCCTTTGCCCCAGTGGCAGCTTCGAGTACTCAGTACAAAACAGCATTTTAAAATCCTTTGGAGGTAAAAGCTCAAAATATTGCAAGATGATGATGACGACAAGAAAATAAATTACCAGTAACATCAATATATAGATTTCCCTTAGCAGCCTAGGAAAGACATTTATGAATTAGATTTTTAAGAGTCAGTAAAATATCCAGAAAGCTTCTCTCACCCAAAGCCATTTAAAAAACATTTACCAAACCTGTCAGCCTGTCTACATAAGAAGCCTATCAGATTCTGACAATCAGGCCCATTGTGCACTGCTATTACAGGAGGAAGTAAATTTCTTAGCACAATCAGTAATATAACAAAATGTTATTCTGTATATGAAAACACCACAGCATGGCCTGGCCATTAGCCACAGGCCTGTATCACTTTACCTAAATATAAAATGTTTCTGATGGGTGATGGTAGGGCTCTCTACTGGTTAAAATCATCCAATGCAAGTGTACAATGACATGAAAGTACACATTGTACCATGGTTTAGGTGTCCTGTGCTTTTATTTTGACTTCAAAATGTAAGTTTTACACACAAACATGCACAGTTTCAAAGACAACATCTGTACTGCAATGTAATTATTACTCATTAAAACAGGAGCTCAGCTTTTAGAAGAAAATGTGAATTACAAATATTGCACACTACCCAGACTTGATTTAAGACCCTTAGAAACAAAGTTGACTAAAAAACTAATAGCTGATTCTTTTTCTAATCTTTCTTCACATTTAAGATTGTTTTTTAATTTCCAATTTAAAAGTACAGTATGGCTTAAGTTTTCAGTGCACATATCTGCATATGTACATTCAAAGATAACCCTCCCCCATTATTTCTAAAGCGTACATATCTACTTACAGACTCAAAGTTGTGTTGGTGTTGCCTCATAAACAACACACAAGCCTTTCTGACTTCCATATGATGAATCTGACAAGAAAACAACTAGGGAAAAAAAAAAGGCATCAGGAAGGCTTAAAAGTAAGGGTCTGGGGCTAGTTTTGAGTCACACATCATCAAACTTTCTTTGATTTAGAGGTTACAAAGTGCTTTACCAGGGTGGATTAAAAAACAAACAAACCCACAAACCAATCAAAAATCCAGATTTTTTTTAAATTTAAATCATTTTTTTTAGTTTGTCAAGATACTTTTAACAAATAAACCTATATAAAGGTAGTTTTAATTTAAGATATGTTAAAGCTCAAAGATCTAATCCCTATTCCACTATGATAACTTCTAATGATATACTTTGAGACAATATTGCTGGATAAAGTGTATAAGAAAGATGGAGCAGTGTGCAAAAAGTCTAGGGGGGAAAATTGTTAACCCAAGTCTTGATGGGTGGAGTAATGTCCACAATGATCCAGAAATGTGCTTGCCTGACAACAGAAGGAACTGCGTACCTTACAGAAACAATTGATACATCAGGAAATGCATACACAGCAGAATACTCACAAGAAGTAGTAGTAAAAGCTATAACAAACTGAAAAAAAAACAACTTCAAACATCTAGTATGCAGCTATCACAGACAACGCTGGAGTCAAAGATGAGCAGAAATCTAGAAAAAAGTCCCGAACTAATAACATGGCTGCGGTGCTCATTTGATGCACCTTTTAGCCAGACTTCAGTGCTCCAGAAAGAAAGGCTAATGTTGAAATTGCAAAACACTTCCATAACAACCACTTTGCAGCAGCTACTCTGAAGAAAGAAGGAGGAACCAAACTAACGGGCCTAATCTGACAACAATTTGTGAACAAAATTGTGACAAAATAGATGGAGCTGGCATAGCCAAAATTCTCAACATTGGGCTAAAGAGAAATGTAGAAAGTATGCTGAGTATCCTGAAGCCTATTTCCAGGAAATCTTGTTTTCTTGCTGATGCTTTTGAAACTTGGAAGGAACCAAATGAGACCCTGAAAAAGTGAAACATGCAATGACAGTTCAATTATAGGCATTAAGAAAATGAATGGATAAAGCACTTTCTCCAGCTCATTTTGTTGGCAATATTCTCAATACCCCATACCAGGGTCAATCCTAAACTGCTGAAGAAGAGGAGTTGGCCGTGACATGGGCACCCAGCAGTCATCCATTCATAATACCAACTACAAGAATTGTCAGGGCTAAGGGTGAACCATTCAAGAAATATGTTTGCTGATGAGGTTTTAAAGAAACCTCCAGTGAACTGGAGGAAGTCACTTCAGTCACTCCAGACCCATCAGAGACTACTGAAGTGATAATTCAGCTTTTAATAGCAGCAGCTTCTTCTGCAGGTATAGAAAGAATATTTTCTTCCTTTGGGCCAATTAATTCCAAATTGAGAAACTGCTTGGGAACTAAAAAAGCAGGAAAGCTTGTCCATCTTTTCCAGTTTATGGATAAAAACGAAGAGGGAGGTGAAGACAGTTTGCTGCATAACCCAGTATTTTAAGTTTCTCACGCTGACCTGGCTGAAATAATCTATTTAGTTTTTGTTAAAAAAAACCCAAACAAACAAAAAAAACAAACACATTTCACATAAACTTAAATAGTTAAAAATTCAAAAATACATATGCTTGTTTTGTTAAGATAATTGTACATGTTTGTGGAAGAAATATCCAAAATACATAAGCATGTTGCTTTAGTTAAAACAATTGTTTTCTGATGTATCTGCAAAATTAATCTGAAAAAATAATCAAAATAAATCACCGCTTTAAAATGTATAGGATGTACCTTCTAAAACTGAAACCTACATCTATCTCTGAGTTGTGAATGATATGTATTAAGATATCAAACAACAAGAATGCACTTTCTGTAGAAACCAACAATTAAATCAAGGCTTCCTAACCAGTCATATAAATCAAATCTATCCTGTGCTTAACATCACTATCTTTATTATAAGCATGTTATGAACACTAGCCTTATGTCATAAACATGACAGTAGTGACGTTAGATGGTTATAAGCAGCCCGTTAAATGGTTGGACTAACATTATGTAAAATTTAATTTTAAAATGAAATATCTACCAACAGGAAGCTTCAGAAGGAAGCCGAGTGATTGTTTTGGGTCCCTAGGTGGTTCTGGCAAAACATGGTTCCAAACCAGAACATTTAAGCCCCATTTTGGCAGATCTGATATAGGGAAAAACTAGATCTGAACTGCATACAGTTCACTTCATAAAACAAGAAGTACCACAAGTCTGTATAAATGGGACAGAACAAAACCCGTGACGTTTGCTCCGTTCCTACCACTCAGGCTTTGAGCCTGAAAATTAAGAACAGAGCTGGGAGGAAATTCACCAAAATAATGGACAGCAGCAACAGGCCCAGAGCCTGGGGTTAGCCCTGCTGCATCACACCGATGCAAGGGAGCTGTGCTTTTGCAAAATAAGCAGTGGTTTGGGTCTAGCTTCCCTTATATTCCTAGCGGCAAAAAGTTTGGCATGGTTTAAGCTAGAGGTCTTAGCTTGGAAGGATACCAGGAATTATTATGTTAAACCTTATGAGTCCAGGAGAACCAGAAAGGCAAGCTATTAGACTTGCAATGGAAGACAGCCACACTTCTTGACACCAAGTTTCATTTAAGCCACAACACAGCTTTTATCTGCCCCTCCCTAGGAGCCGTTTTTATTTAAAAAGGGAGGGGGGAAAAAACCCCACACCCGCAGCAGGTTAGGATAAGCGCTCCAGCTCCAACTCCAACCTGGGGCCTTTGATGCTTGCTGGAGCTGCAACACCGCTGCTCCAGCCTCTCCCAGGAAAGAGGGGAAGGAAAACTTGGGAGCCGCACTCGCTGCAGCAGAGGAGGGCTCGGAGAGCAGGAGCCGGGGGCTCTCCCTGAGCGCGCCCCAGCCAGGGGCTGCAGCTGACGGGCACTGGGGAAGCCCCCACTGAAGCCAGGCTCCGGAACAGCACACGCTTGAGATGCCTCCAGGACTTCACTCCTTCATTGATGGATTGATTTTTTTTTTTTTTTACCTGCTCTGAAACAGCCCGAAAGAGACAAGAGGCATCTTTGGCCGTGAGCTTGCGGCACAGCCCCAGGGTGGCCAGGTACTCGTCCATGGTGACCTCGCTGAGGGACTTCTGGCCAAAGTACTTCTTCCAGCCTTTCTGCATCTTCCCCGAGGGGGTGGGAAGGGAGCCCACAAGCCCAGCCCGGCCGGTGCCCTGGGGGTTTTGAAGGCTGGCGAAGGAGGAGAAGCGGCGCCGGTGGAGCCGGCCGGGAGCGCAGCTGCAGCCAATGCGTCGCCTCCCGCCCCCTTCCCGCTCGGCTCGGCCCTGCCCTACACGTGCGCTACAGCATCGCCCCGCTCAGCTCCGCTCCGGGCTGGCGCGCGACAGCGGCTGCACACACGTGCGGGCGGCTCCGCGCAGCGCAGCCCCACGGCTCCAGCCTGCGGCAGGAAAGAGGAAGCAGCCCCCGCTGTGCTCCGTCTTTTGTGTCTGGGGGGGCGGGGGGACACCGTGCAGGGACCTCAGCTGCGGGCACTTTGGGGCTGCGCTTCAGGTGCGGGGGGGCGCTCCGTTTTTGCCTTTCCAAGTGGCAAGCCCGCAGCTGGGGCTCGTTTAGCTCTAATCGCCCGGCGGAGGAAGGTAGCTACCCCCCCCCATCCTGCAAACCTTAGCATATTAGCGTGTTTGCTTCTCAAGCAAACTGTTTCTGAAGGCTCAGGACCCGTGGCTGCGCTTTTCTTTCCTGACTGTTTTTATTTATTTTGCATAAAACAGGAGCAAGAGGCGCCGCCAAACTCTTCCCCTCACCTCAGCGAGAGAAGGGCGTTCCCGCGGAGTCCTCGGAGCCCAGCCCAGGTGAGAGCAACACCTACGGGCGATTAGGAGTTGAGTCAAGTGTGGCAATTAGGAGGAAATGATTCAGTCTCGATTTAAGCTAAACTAGTGGCTGCTGGTCTTTTTAGTCCCAAGGGGCCCCTCAGAGTCAAAGCACTCCTCACAAAATACTTGGCCTCAGATCACGTGCAATCCTAGGCTGGCCGGGCACTGGGACCGCCGTGACCACCTGGTCGCACCGGGGAAGGCAGCTCTGCCGGCGCCCAGTACTGCCTGCTGCAGCCACGGATGGTGAGCCTCCCGCTTGGCTGCTGGAGTGGGACGGGCTTGGCTTTGCGCCCACTTCATGGGAAGGGCCGGCTCCTCCCTGGCTTGCTCCCTGCACCCATAGGGTTGAGGGCAAGCAAAACCTGGCAGCATTTGCACCCCAAGTCTCTAGCGGACATCCTGCATGCAGACCCAAGCCCAAAGGATTGGGGAACATCTGAAGCCCTAGAAGGGGGTGGAGGGTGTTTGCTGGTAGTGGGGCCACTTATGGTTCTGGACTGACTCGCGGATTTGGAATTTGATTTGGCTTGAAAAACAGAAAACTTTAATTAAAAAAC
>NW_005842374.1:729520-736458 GCF_000455745.1 Alligator sinensis
ATTAAAAAACAAAACAAAGCCGCTCTTAGCTTTTGCTCGTGGTTTGACTCTGGTAAAACAGTCGCATAGTTCTGTTGCTGAAGAGGATTCAGGAAGACTGCAACAGGTTAGACTGTCTTGGATGCTGTGGATTCCTACCTGGGTTTGTTGTGAATCAGGTTTGTGCATTTAACCATGCCAATGTCCCCCTCGAAAGGATCTCAAGGCACCACAGAGTGCTATGGCATCTTGGCTGAGTCACTGGCCTAAGCTGTCCGTGGCATCATCTGAGTGCTGAGCTCTATGGTGGTAAATGTTAATCAAAGAGTGTTTTCTTTGTCTGCTTCTTACTAATAGAACCAGAATTATGATACGATTTTGGAGAACCAGAAAAATTTGCTGTTCCATCGTACAGTAAATAAACTGGATATAGTACAGTATTGGAATATATATAGAAACTATCTTCATAATCAAATATTGTGCATGTCACAGTTAATGAGGGGTATAATGGTACATCATAAAAACCTACATAAAGCTTTATTTTTACTCGTTTTAGGCAAAAACAAAGTACTTACAGGAGTGACATTAAGTACTAGTCACACCATTACTTAATTGTTTAGTAGCAGAAACAAAATATTCAAATGGGTATTGTCACAGTCCACAATTCCTACCATTAAAACTCACTTTTTAAAAATAGTTGCTGGTACTTAAGGCCATAATTAATCCTGGCTGTGCTAGCATCATGCCAGCAGCAAGAAACCCCACCCGATAGCAAACAGCTCAGATGTTGACACTAACAGAATTCAGATGCAGTGTGTAAATCGACAGTGTTGTCAATTCCACCCTCCTCTTTCCTAAAATGGCCCCACAAAGCACTCATGCATTCTTGATTTTTACTTTCTTTTACAATGCTATGTAAGTGTCCAGGTTTTGAGAATAATGCCTCTATTTGCAGAACAAGGACAGCAGGAGCACTAGATATGCAAGCTTCTTTTCATTACACTAGCAACCTGCCCTGCCCACTAGGCATATTAACTGTTCATTAATATAGTGCCCATTCCACCTCTGGCTTTCTTGCTCAGACTGCCAACTCCAATTGCAGATTTTGTGATGTGAACACCCCTCTCTTAGGGAACCCAGGTACACTTTGGAATATGACAGGAGGGGAGTCAGCAATGCAGTCTGAGAACCTCTCTCTCAATGTGTTGGCTTGGAACAAAACATCCTCACCTAGGCATATTGCAGAGCTTGTTCAGTGAGACACTGACCATTGCATGGTTCTGTGCAAAGTGGAACGTTTTCAGCTGGAAGCACTGAGATTGCCCGTGTGTCCCTAAGTAGTCTGATGGCTAAGACACTCCTGAAAGGTGAGATTTGTTTGGGTTTGAATCCATCAGGAAGGGGAGAGAATTAGTGCAGATCTGTTCATCCTGGGTGAGTGTTTTAACTGTTGATGTGCATAAAAAGGAGATGGCTGAATTTTAAAGAGGAGCGTGATGATTGGAACAGTGTGGAGAGGTCCTCTTCCAGCTCTTCTGAAAGGAAGGACTGACCCAGGCTTAAGTTTTGAAAGAAAATGCTTAGCTGTCCAAATCCATAACTTTCAGGGTTGTCAGTTTGGAGTGAACAGAGGCACCTCCCCATAGGAAGGCATAAGATTCCTCTATGCTCAAGACAGGTGGGATTTAAGATGCTGCTGTCCTTGACTTCCTATTCACAACTCCTGCTTCCAGCCCATTTGTAACTGACAGTTACTGCTGTTCTGGACACTCTAACTCCCTGTGTAAGGTATGGGGAATATGAAAGTCTAAGGCTCCCTGTGAAAATCTGGAGCTCTCATAGGGATATGCGCAGTCCTCCCACTCAGGACTTGCTTATCCTCTTTGGTTCTCGCCCACCATGCCTTTGATGTTAAAGAAAATCCAAAGGGAAAAGTAAATAGTGGGAGGCAAACTGCTGTTTCTTAGGTAAAATTGCACTAGAGAAGTGGTGGAATCTCTATCCTTGGAGGTTTTCAAGCCCTGGCTAGACAACTTTGTCTGGGATGCTCTAGTTGGGTGTGGTCCTGCTTTGAGCAGGGGGTTGGACTAGGTGTGACCTCCTGAGGTCCCTTCCAACCCTAGCTTTCCTATGATTCTATGAATTCCTCCAGCAGCCTGGCCTCTTCGCAGGGCTTCTCCATCCCTTTACCCTTCTCTTACCACATCAGTGTTTTAGTCCATTTCTGAATTTTAGTCCATGTTTAGTGTACCCACACACTACTTGGAATGCTTCCAAATTGCTCCCTGCATAGGTTAAGACCCATTCCCCAGCACTGGGGCTTACACTCGCACAAGCTCTAAATCCATACTCAAGCTTACTTGCCTTCAAAATCTCAAAATAATGCTTTGCCTACTCTCATGATTATCTTCCTCCCTTCTTTGTCCAGTGTTCAGAATAGCACCAGGGCTTCAGTTCAGCTCTGTCCTAATTCAAAGGTCCCAACTGGGCACCATAGCCAGCCTACTCAGTCTCCTGACTGGCTTTATGTTCTGTCCCTGTTGCAGGGGCGAGCCCCTCCTCTTCACAGGGCAGATCTCTCTAGCTGGCCTTCTTTTCTTCCCTCTAAGCTATGGACCCATCATGCTTCACTCACCATATGAACTCCATGCAAACCTCTGATGCAATGTTCTTACACCAGATAAATGTTGTCACCAGTCAGGTAAATTTTGTCACTGCAGATCCTCCTCTGCTGATTCTGTTGACCCCCAGCTGGGGTCGGGTAGCCGCTGCACCTCTGCATAGCTGCACAAGCTCCTGCTCCCGCAGCTCTCCCCCTTCTCCAAGGCAAAATGACTCACCCGGGTCTAGCACTTTAACTTCCAGGTCAGCATTCAGAGCCTATTCTGCAGTTTCTCCTCTGCCTGCTCTTCCTCCCACGGTGCTCAGCAAAAATCAGTTGGAGCCATGTCCTGGCCAGCCATGCTTTATTAGGGTTCTCACAGGTGAGAACACCCGCATCCACAGCTCCCTTGCTTTTGTGTACTTTGAGAGACGGCATGATTTCTGCCCTGTCACACATTTCCCCCCCCCCCCCCCGGGTGAAGGCCTGTCATTTGGTTGAACGTTTCCATTCTTACAGTCACTTTTGGGTCTCGTTTTCCACCTTCATAGTCTCAGGTTCAAGGTCATTTCATGTTCAGGAAAGAAAGTCCGCTGCAATGTTTAGCTTTCCAGGTTGGTGCTCTATCAAAAAAAAAAAAAAAAAAAAAAAAGGTTGCAAGGCAAGTGCCCAACATATTAACCTAGAATTTTCTGTCTTAAATGTCTACTGTGCGGGCTGGGAAGCAACCCGAGCCCTTTTCCGTGCTGCACGCAGGCTGTGGCCAGCAGCCCGGGCACGCCAGGTCGGAGAGGGGAGGCCGTCGAGCTGGAATTAGGCACAAACGCTTAGCGGTAGTTTAAAGATTGTTTACTTACACCGAGATGGCAGTGGTGTAGGCTGGAAAACTTGCTTGAGTTGCGGTTACAGACAGGAAACAAAACAAAACTCGAACCTGCAGGGCACGAGGGTGCGTCGCAAGGGGTTTTCAGCGACGGGAAGATGTAAAACACGAGGGTACGTCGCAATGGGTTTTCGGCGACAGGAAGATAAACCTGCAGGACTCGAACCCGGGTAGAAGAGCTCTGAGGTCGTCCGGCAAGGACTCACATGAAGTTTGCTAGGCTCCGTGGGTCCGGTTCTTTTGCGCGCAGGAAGGGATACGTCTAGGCTGCGATCGACGACGGGGAGAGGCTCGAGGTTGGTCAGAACTCTGTTGCCTGCTTGAAATGCGTTGGGTCCGTAAGGATCTGCAGCGCTTGGAGATCTTCACACAGCGTGAAGTCTCCTCCTCCCAGTGTTCGTGGAGTCCTCCAACTTGGGCGGAAACCACTCAAGCCTTTTATACGGCTAGCAAGCCAATCACTAGCCGCCACGTGTGAATAATTTAGAACTGGCCAATAATGGGACTCAAATTAGCATACAAATGGCGGGAACTCTTTGCAACGAGCATTTCTGTGCTGCAACAAAGAAATGCACCCTGCAAAGAAAGCTTCAAATTGGCGGGAAACTCGTCCCTTGCACCGGGGTTTTCTTTTGCAGCAGAAAACCCCACCGTGCAAAGAAGCTATAATTTAGCGGGAACAATTTAGCAATGCCGAAGCACACAAAAACAAAAATCACACCCTTTGGGTTGTGACATCTACAACCACCGCCAACCAGCATGGTTGGTGACCAAAATGAAACTTCTTCTATATAGATAATATTGGAATAACTTGATTCCCTACTTAATTGCCAAACATTTCCACTCAATTGTTGAGTATTGAGCTTCAACCTTTGATAGTTTGTGGCTTGCGAATGCTATTTTCATTCTTCCCCTTCAACCTGTTGTGTTAACACTGCACCCAGAGCGACAGCCAAAGAATCTGTATGCAGTGGAAACGCTTGCTCAAAATTGGGTGTATACAACACAGGGGCTTGGTACAACGCTTCCTTTACTTTTGTAAACGTTGCTTGAGCCTCCGAGGTCCAGAGCACCTGCCTCCCTCTTTTGCCTCTCAGCGGCACCTTGACTTCTTTACTATTTCAGAAAACCATGGGATGAACTTACAGTAATAATTTACCATTCCTAAGAAGGCTCTCAGCTGCTTCTTGGTCTGTGGCTGGTTGTATGATCGAATGGCCTCTGGTTTGTTGGCTAGTGGTAGAATCTTCCCTCGACCAAACCTGAAGCCTAAATACCTGTTCTTTCTTTGCCCTGAGGAGCATTTCTTAAGATTGGCCATCAGACCATGCCTTCTCAAATCTTCCAAGACATTCCTTTTATGCTGAATATACTGTCCCCAGGTTTTCAAATAAATTACTGTCATTGATATATGCTTGATGAGGGGCCAGAATTTGCTCCATCAAGCGCTGGAAGGATGTTGCTGCTGCGTGCAGGCCAAAGGACATGCATGTAAAATGGAATAAACCCCATTTTGCCAAACGCATTTTTTATCTTATCTTCCAGGGCCATAGAGATCTGACAGTAACCCTTTGTTAAATCAAGGGTGGAGATAAACTCTGCCTGGCCAATCTTTTCTAACATTTCCTCTATGTGAGGCATTGGGAAAGCATCAAAGAAGGAAATTACATTCACTTTCTTAAAATCAGTTCCACCATCTGGTTTCAGCACCACCATGAGGGCACTCCTCCATGGGCTCTGCGATTCCTCTATAATGCCCCTCTCTAACATTTGTTCTAAATCTTCTCTTGCTGGAACGTATAATGCCTGCGGTAATCTCCTCCAGCATTTTCTCGCCACCGACCCAGGGGTGGCGGTATTAATCTTATGCGGGATCTCTTTGGCCTTCCCAGGAATTTCTGAAATTCATCCTCAGATTCCTTCACTAATCATCACAATTGTTCTCTTCTTTCTTCTCAACTCTGAGACTGGCACGATCTGGGCCCCACTCAGTGTCCAGAGCTCTAGAGTCCATGAAACAACTCTCTCAGGTCTCCCACTTCTTTAATAAATTGACATGATAAACTTGTGTAGTCTTACAAGACCCCTGTCACTCTACCACATAATTAGTGGGCTGTACCTTCCTCAGGATTTTAAAAGGGCCTTGCCATTTGACTACCATTTACTAAGGTAGTCTTGTAGCATGACCAACACCAGGTCCCCTTCCTGAAACTTCCTCACTCTCGTACCTGGATCATAGTATTGCTATTAGCGAGTTTAACTGTTTTCCAGGTTTTCCTTCGCTGTTTGTCTCACTCGCTCAAGACGCTCCCTAAGCTGTGCTACCAGGTGGGGCCACTTCTCATTAGCCAGTTCACCCTGTTTCCACCTTTTTCAAATAATATCCAACAGGCCCCTAGGTTTATGACCATAAATCATTTCAAAAGGTGAGCAGCCCAAGGAGGCCTGTGGTACTTCCCAGATGGCAACCATAAGGCTGGGGGAGGGAAGGGGATGCTCAATTCCTACTTCTTCAGGGGGCTGGACTCGATGATCTTCCGAGGTCCCTTCCAGCCCTAATATCTATGAAATTCTTAGTATCTCCCTGAATACTCTTCCTGATTATAGCTTTCACTGCATGATTGAAACTTTCCACTAAACCATGCATTTGTGGATGGTACACTGAAGTTCTCAATTGACAGATCTTTAAGATCTCGCAAACCCCCTTGTGGATTTGGGACATACTTTCTGATCAAGGGACCAATTTTATTTCTTGGGGAATCCCCACCAGTGCTATCCACTTAATATGTTCTTCCACTACCTTGGGCGCAGTTACCGTCCTCATCAAGATAGCTTCTGGATAACGTGTAGCATAATCCAATATTACAAGGACAAATTGATATCCCACTGCACTTTTGGGGAAAAGGACCTGTAATGTCTAGTGCTATTCTGTCAAACTGTTTCTCCACAGCCTTTAAGGGGTGCAGAGGAGCCCTTGGTGGGAGAATGTCTGAATATTACTGATACTCCAGGCAGGAATGACAAAATTGCTCAATTTCTTAGTGTAGACCTGGCCAGTACACACTTTGGGTAAGGTGAGCAATAGTTTTATCCCTCCCCAGATGCCCATGCGCTTCCACTGGGAGGGCTATTTGGATCAAACGCTCCTGATATTGCCATCAGACTAGGATCTGCACAATCTTCTCCCCTTATGCCCTCCCCTTATCTATGCGATAGAGTACATGCTTTCTTACCTTAAAGCAAGGACACTTCAATACCAGCTCAGGTCACAGCACTACCTCCTCTTGCTTGGCCACGCTTTCAGCAAATACCCACTGGTAAGCAGGTTCACCAGTTTGCTCGTCTCTGAATCCTTCCCTAATCACTTCTCCTAAATCCAGTTCCTGAGTAATGTTGTCAGGTTCATGTATTGCTAAATTAGCTCCCATCAGCCCCTCTTTTGATGAATCCGTTATTCCTTCCTCACAGATTTCT
>NW_005842374.1:736468-758676 GCF_000455745.1 Alligator sinensis
GCCTTGGGCTTGGTCCAAGGCCTCATGAAAGTATGGTCAGACTTGTCCTAACAGTATTTGGCAAGGTAATGTTCAAGCAAAACTTATTGTCATCTCTTCAGTTTTCCCCATCCCTTTCAGACTCGCTTGTCATCAGGAGTATGTACATGACTCCCCATGGATACCTACCATGCTGATATCTGATTCAGCTTTGCCAGCCTGTGGGTCTATTATTCCCTCTCTTATTAGTTTGTGCACAGCCTGAATCAAGAAGTACCAGAACTATCACTGTACCAATCTTCATGTCAGTCACTGGTTTAAGAACCCCACTGGATCGTTTCAGCCTCCCAAAACTATAGCCCATCTGTTCTTCCAGTGCTGATTCCAGAACTTTTCTCCTTGTTATCTCTGGTCCTTTTTTCCAAAAGTGTCACTCTCCCACCTTTGTTGGATGTGGGGCACTGTCGGGCAATATATCCCAGTGCCCCACATCTGAAGCAAATTATTCCCTGATCTCCCATAGTATTCCCTGGCTTTGCTCCAGTTCTCATCCCATCAGGCCTCTTCACGAGTCCCCCAGATTTAGGGACCTTTCCCTTCATCCCCGCTTTTTTTCAACTGCTGACAAATCTTCGGCTAGTCGCAGGGCCTGCTCTATACCCCGAGGTTGGTGCCTCCTCCTCTGCGTCTCTTTATTCTTGATCAGTTCCTGGAGGACCTGGATGAAGATGTCTAATATTTCTGTGACAGTTTTCCCACCCGGCTGGATCCAGCACTCTACAAGGTCCTTCAGCACCTGAGCCAAAATCCTTGGTCATTTTTCCTCCTGTTTTTTTGGTGCCAGGAATTGTTGCCAATAAAATTCAGGGCAAATCTTTAGCCCAGCAGTTCCCAAACTCTGACAGACTGTGCACCACCAATTTAAAACAATACAACCTTAAATACCACCAGTAGTTAAGGTGGAGTGTGGGTGCATGTATGCATATAGTGGAATGTGGAGGTGTGTGTGGAGTGGGATGTGGGGGTGTGTGGGTATGTGTATGGTAGGGTATGGGGTGGGGGTTGTGAGGTGGTGTGTGTGGTGGGGAGCATAGGATATGTTGGGGGATTGTGAGAGCATGGTATGGGTATGTGGGATTTGTGGGGTATGGGGGTGGGGTGTGGGGACCCTGTGCACTCCCCTTGAGGCACAGCAGCAGGCAGGGATGCTCAGGGTGCCCAGTGGGGTACAGCTCTGGCCAGCACTGTACATCACAGCAAGGGGCGCATCCTCTGCCAGGCGGTCTGTATTGTCAGTGCTCCCCATGCTTGCCAGGCATGGGAGAAAAGCCCTGCACATTGGAGCCAGCTGTCTTCCCCACCACCCCAGGGGAAGGCACCTAGGGCTTCCCTCCCATGATGCACAGCCCCGGTGGAGAAAGCAGTTAGGTCCAGCACATGGGGCTTCCCTCCCATGGTCAGTGAGTGCAAGAGTTGCACATGTGTGCAGGGAGCACTAGTGATACAGACAGCCTGCCAGAGGCTGTACCTCTCACTGTGATGCGCTGTGCTGGCCAGAGCCACACCCTGCTGGGTGCTGGGCATAAGTGCTCTGAGTGCTCCCACTTGCTGCTGTCCCTGCCACCACCTGCTGGGGCTGCGCACCATGGGGGAAAGTATGGGGGGGGGGTCCCCACACCTCCCGCCCTCCCTCACACCTATACCCTGCCCAGCCAAGCTCTGTGCTGCTGCTACCCCTCTGGTCATGGGCTCTGCACTGCTGCCAGCCCCACCCTCCACAATCTCACTTAGCTGCAGCCCCACCCCTGCTGCTTCCCCACCTGCTTCCTGGAGCCAGCAGGAGATTGGGGAAGCAGAGCAGGTCCCTGGGGGCTGCAGCAGCCCCACCCAGAAGCTGTGTGCTGGTGGGGCCAGGCCCTTCCTCCATGAGGATGGGAGCAAGGCGCAATAGGGTATGTTGGGGGGGGGGGGGTATATATGTGACTGCTTCACTCCCACCCTCATGGGAGGTAAGTCCAGGCAGGGCGCACACACCACTGACAGGCTGCCTGTGTACCACTGGTAGTACACGTACCACAGACTGGGAACCTCTGCTCTAGCTTATAAAGAATAGCCGTTTTCACGGTGGGGTAGTCACTAGCCTCGATTCACAAAAGGACCCTATATGTAGCCTAGGCCAGTCCCATTAAGTGTTGGCCCATCTAGATGGGTCCCAGCCTGCCACAATGGCTATCCTATCCAAGGCTTCCAGGTACACTTCCACATCATTCTCCCCTGTCATCTTAGGTATCCAAAATTTTTCTGTGGCACCCATCCCAGCCGCCTGCCAGGCATCTGTCTTTTTGCTTAATTCTTGCTAGAGACTCAGCACTGCCATTCAAGTTTCTGCCTCCTGGGATCTCACCCGCACCTGTTCTTCCATCTATGCTTGCTGTGCTTGCATAATTTGTACCATCAAACGGTGGGCCTGTTGCCAATCCTTTGGTGCCATTATGCCTGGCCGTTCCAACACACCTTCCATTTTCCTCTCCTCTGCACGGGGCCAGGTCCTCGAATCTTCACGTGAGAGAACTTTTCCTAGCCAATGCACCACTGTGAAAGTCTGAAGCTCCCCATGAAAGTCTGGGGCTCTCCTAGGAATATGTGCAGTCCTCCCACTCAGGACCTACTTCTGCCTGCTCTTCCTCCTGTGGCGCTCAGCAAAAATCAATTAGCTCCATGTCCTGGCCAGCCATGCTTTATTAGGGTTCTCAACCCACAGGTGAGGCATTTCCATCCATGGCTCCTTTGCTTTTTTGTACTTTGGGACAGGGCATAACTTGTGCCGTGTCACAGGGAGCATGAGTTGTGGTTTGCGATATCTTTGGTTGCTTGTACATGCGATGAAAATCTCCCTTTTGTGTGGCTTAATGGCGTCATATTTTACACGTATGCAAGTTTTTCGTGATTTAAATGAGTTTGTGTTGTCATAAACAAATCCCTATCCTGATGTATTTTAGTTTGCTATGACATGATTTGGAATGGTAAGCCATCAATCTGTGACGTGTACATGGTAATTCACTGAATATGTTGTGAGTCCCTTTGTCCATCGGGTGTCGCTGCAGTTTTTGTGTAGTGATCCCCCTCGTCCACCAGGTGTCACTATAGTTTGTAGGGTTTTGTGCATAAAGAATGTTTAAGGACACCTGGGGGGAGCCGCTGACTGGCGCCAACACTTGCAACAGTTGCCTCTGACTGACGCCAAAACTTGCAACAGTCACAGAGCACAGCTCCCCAGACTTTTCCTCCACCTATAAGACATCCCTTCAGCTGGCTGTGGCGTAATAGTTCCCCTAATGCCATTAAGTTGTTCACTGGCTTTACGTAAACCCGACAAGTGGAGTTCTGAGCCCTGCATGAGCGTTAAGCACGCCTGCTTTTATGAAATATCAGGTGAGCTTTGTCAGCATTCATCCCTTCACCAGCTATGTCTGAACTGCTCAGAAGTCCAGACTATATTGCACTGGGAGTGATGTCTTGACACATGGGTCACTGGGTAGCCCAATGTTGTGCCATGCCCCAACAGGGAATCTGTAGGTACCCATCGAGGGCCTAACTCTCAGTACATGGCTTATTGTGTAGCCCGCTACTGTGCCATGGCGCACACAGGGCTAAAAGACACAGCAGGGGTAAAAGACATCTAGAAAAAGTATGCCCATAAGATACAAAGTTGCCACTGGTGCACAGCCCCCCTCCCTGCCTTGACCCTGCCTGGTGCCAGCTAGTCTGATGTCCAAACTTTGCTCAGCAACTACGAAGTGGGAGGGAGGTGAACTTCCCTTGGCCCTGTCACCTCAAGAATTACAAATTGAGTGCAAAGCTCCCTGGGGTTTCCCTTATTGATCTAAGATGCCTAACATTCAGGGGATAATGGAGTGGACTGGGGTACATAGGTCTAGGTCCAACTAGATCTTTGCCAAAACAAAGAGCCTGGTGTGGGTGCTGGGGGGCCCTGAGGTCATGCACCAGTTTGTCTGCAGTCCATGGGCCAACTGGCACATCTACCTTGATGTTGCCAGGAGAATGCACCAGCGGAGACAATAGGACAGTGGTCCAGTGCCGTGTTGAGGCAGAGATGCTGCAGGCTGCTTTCTGCAGGGATGTCGCCAGAAAACAGCAGCAGGGCCACCCCACTGTGTGACATGGCCATTTACAGATACCTTCAGCTGCTAATGGAAGTACTGGATCAATGTGAAAGCACAGGGCAGGGTCTCCGGGGTGTCCTCACCTGCTGAGACATCGCCAACCACTCATAGGCATCTCCAACCACTGTGACTCATAGGGGCTTCAGTTACCTAAAGGGGTGCCCTGGTAAACAGAGCATCTCCTATTCCTTTTTGCTTCCCGCCCCCCCCTCCCCCCCGATTAATTTGTAGGTGGCCACAAGATCATCTCAGCCTTCTGTTGTGGAAGCTGAAGAGATCCAGGGCCCTCAATCTCCCCTCATAGGGCTTTGCCTGCATGTCCTTAACCATATGAGTGGCCCTCCTCTGAACCCTCTCGAGATTGTCCACATCCCTCTTGAAGTGTGGCTCCCAAAATTGGACACAGTGCTCCAACTGCAGCCTGACCAATGCCACATAAAGGGGAAGTATCACCTCCCTGGACCTGTTTGTTGTGCACCTGCTAATGCATGATAAAGTGCGGTTAGCTTTACTGATCATTTCATCACGTTGATGACGTATGTTCATCTTGGAGTAAACAGTGACTCCGAGATCCCTTTCTGCTGCTGTGCTGCTGAGAAGGTTATCCCCCAGCCTGTAAGTGTGCTGGGGTTCCCTTCTCCCTAGATGCAGCACCTTGCATTTGTCCTTATTGAACTGCATCCTATTCTGTTCTGCCCACTTTTCCAACCTGTTCAGATCTGCCTGGATTTGTTCCCTAATCTCCGGTGTGTTAACTTTACCCCAAAATTTGGTATCATCTGTGAATTTGGACAGAGTGCTTTCCATGCTGTCATCCATGTCACTGATGAAGACATTGAACAGCACCGGTCCAAGGACCGAGCCTTGTGGGACTCCACTGCCCACATCTTTCCGGGTCGATACCGACCCATCCACCACCATTCTCTGGATGCGACCCCTAAGCCAATTTGCCACCTACCTGACCATGTAACCATCTACGTCACAGTCGTTTAGTTTATCTGTGAGAATAGAATGAGATACTGTATTAAAGGCCTTCTTAAAATCCAAGTAGATGACATCTACCTTGATTCCTGCGTCTAAGCATTTTGTTACCTGTTCATAAAAAGAAACAAGGTTAGTCAGGCAGGATCTACCTGCTATGAATCCATGCTGGTTGCCCTTTAGCATTGCGTTCCCCACTGGACTCCCACAAATGTGATCCTTAATTTTTTTAAAGTTTTTCCCAAGGGTAGAGGTGAGACTAACCAGTCTATAGTTACCTGGATCCTCCTTCCTCCCCTTCTTGAAAATAGGGACCACATTGGCCCTTTTTCAGTCCTCTGGGACCTGACCTGAGCACCAAGAGTGCTCAAATAGCTGTACCAGTGGCTCAGCTGTGACACTGGCCAATTCCTTCAGCACCCTTGGATAAAGTTCATCTGGGCCTGCTGACTTAAACACATCCAGCCCCTCCAAGTGTCCCTTCACTAAGTCGTGCTAATAATTGGTGGGCTGGTTTCCCCTTTATGCCTGTCTATGATCCAATTGGGAGGTTTGTCCTGATCCAGGTTCAGGAATACAGAGGCAAAAAACTCATTAAAGAGCTCAGCTTTGTCCCCCACTATCTGTCACTAATTGCCCTAGTTTGTCTTGTAGGCGTCCTATGCTACCTTGTGCCTTCTTTTTGCTCCCTATATACCTGAAGAAGGACTTTTTGTTGTCTTTAATTTTTGTTGCCAGCCTAAGTTCCATTTCTGCTTTGGCCTTTCTGACTGCCTCTCTGCAAGTGCGGGCCAAGTAGGTATACTCAACCTTGGTAGCTACCCCCTGCTTCCACAGACTCTATGCCTCTTTTTTGCCCCTAGGCTTTCCTGGATTTCCCTGTTCAGCCAAGAGGGTTTCTTGGTCCCTTTGCCCCCTTTCCTGCGCAAAGGGATTGTCTCCTTCTGTGCCCATAGGATTGCTCTGTCTAGGAATGACCACCCTTCCTGGACTCCTGTCTCACCAATTCTCCTGTTCTTCAGTGCCTCACTAACTAATCTCTTGAGCACACTGAAGTTAGCCTTTCTGAAATCTAGCACTTCTGCCCTACTGGTTATCTTTCCCACCCTATGCTGGATAGTGAATTCAATCAAGTGATGGTCATTGTCCCCTAGGTTACCTTGTGTCAGTAGATCCCCCATCAAATCATCCCCTGTAGCCAGGACCAAGTCCAGTAAGGCATTTCCCTTAGTAGGACCATATACCTCCTGTGTTAAGTGAAGGTCCTGCATGCAGGTTAAGAACCTACATGAATGGTTGGATCTAGCTGACTGCTCCTTCCAGCAGATGTCTGGGTAGTTAAGGTCACCCATGAAAACCATGTCCCTTGACTGTACAGCCTCCGAGAGCTGGCTGGAGAATTCCAGGTTCAACTCCTCCTCCTGATGTGGTAGCCTATAGTAGATCCCCACTACCAAGTCCCTTTCCCCCGGGCCCCGCTCCGAGGAGACAATCCCCACTGCCCCCCCCCCCCCCCCCCCCCCCCCCCAAAATCATGCATCGTTATGGTAGTATAAAGAAATTCCTCTATGGTAGTAATCATGCATTGTTATCTTATAAAAGCTGTTCTGTGGCTTGTTTAATTGTGGTTAATATTTGGTTTATAAATAAATGTTTCTATTTGCTTTGTTTGATTCTTCACTTCATATTCTCTGTGTGTATTAGGGGAGGTGTAGAGGGTTGGGAGGGGGTTGCATGAGCTGGTGATGGGCATGCCTGTCTTCCAATGGTGGCAATTAGCAGTTAGTCAAGTCTGCCTGCCTGGTTTTCAATTTGCTTTGTTCTCCAATGCCAATCACAAGCAGAACTCCTGAACCCTGAGAAGCTGCATGCACTCAGAGGAAATATTATGTGCACTGTGCAGTACCCACTCAATTACTGTTCTCCGCATTAACAAAATTCTGGGCCAGCCCACCACCACCTGGTGCTGGTCCGGCTGCTGTGTATTTCTCTGGTCACAATAATAAAAGCCTGGGCCTTGAAAATGCCCACCCCTGCAAGCTCCCCTCTTGGGTGGGGTGTCTGGGGGACACTGAGAAGCTGTATGTGCTGAAAGGAAATAGTATTGGCACTGTGCAGCACCCGCGATTACTACTCACTTTCATGCCCCATGATACAGCCTTCCCCTCCCCTCCCCACTCCAGTCCAGAGGTAGCATGTCCTCTTTCATTACATTAGTACAATGCATCTGAAACAAGCCTGATTTTCTTTGGTTTGGCTTACCTCCCTCCATAACCGACACCTCTACAATCCTTCCCATTACAGCAGATAGACGAAAATACATTTTAATTTCACTAAAGCACTTATATTACTGGCAGTAGCTGAAGTAAAACTGAAATAAAGCAGGAATACAATGCTCATTCCTACAGAAGCAACAGCACTAACAACTAAAAATCCATCACCTGTCATAGGCTATTCTTTCCCCACAGTGCCCCCTCTGTCTCGCCCGTCCCTTTGCCCGTAAAGCATAGCGGCACTATCCTTGGCCTGCTGCAGTAGGGGTGCGCTTCACTCACAGGCACAGTGGCTGTCACTGAGGTTGGCTGATCATGGATAAGGGTCTCTATGAGGGTCAGCTCAGAAGGGGGCTTGCACTATGGATGTTATTTGGGTGGTCCTTGGGGTGGAGGGGCCAGCTGGAGTCATGCATCTAAGGAGCTCCTCTCTAAACATGCCCTCCATTCACCAGCTGTCCACGAAATCCTGATAGCACTGTCTGGCCAGGTCAAGGAATTACCTTGTGCTAGCCATGATGTCCCAGTTAGCTGCTGCCTCTTGCTCTTCTACCTGTCTATACACCTCCCAGAGTTTGTCCTACCATTCATCCATGGACTGTACTCGCAATTCCATGGCTGCCACCAAAACCTCCATCATGCTTTCTCTTGACTGTCACTGCCTGCGATGGTGTTCACACATTCACTCATCTCCAGTCCGTGCTGGTGTTTGTACTTCGGGTGCCCATCTCCACCTTACCATGGATGCAGTAGCTGGTAACAGGAATGGGGGGGAAAAAAGGTGTTAGTGGTCAAAGATCTCACCTCCACTACCTGTAGCAGACGGACTATTGGCAATCGTTAAGCAGCATCCCTGCCACCTGGCAAATTGATGCAGCCATCTGCAAAAGATGATTATGCAGGAATCCAGATGTCTCCCCCCATCCACTAAGGAGTTCATTGTACATCTCTCAGCAGCACATATTCCTGCTGTTAAACAAATTAATGCTTCCCACACACCAAGCAACTTTGAAAGAGCATAGCATATCCACTCCCATGTAAGCAAATCATTGCATGCCTGCAAGCAGCAGACACATTTGCTGCTTACAAAATTAACACCCTTCCTCCCACCTTGCTGGACTTGACCTTAGCGCAAAAATGGGGCTAGATCCATGTAAGCCCTAGTCACCAAAACCGATCTAATGCCCCTTCCCTGTAACTTACAAGTTCCTGGGTGTGGATTCTCAGGTGTCTCCAGCACCAGCACCGATCTTTGGGTCTCTGGAATTACTAGCATGTCCCACAATTCCAATGACAGTACCATTGTGGAATCTGATGTGACCTCCTCATCTGGGTTATGCGAGTAAGGCATTGGGGAGAGCGGGGTCATATTCAAGACAACTTCATCTCAGCTGTCCCTGTCCTGCAGATGCTGTGAGCACTCGCCCCCCGCCCCTCGCCTCCAACTGATTATCTGAAGGCTTTACAGTGCATATCATACTGCCTGCTACAGTGGTGAGACTGTCTGTGGCCTCCTACACCCCCATCATCCTGAAGTATCAGAAGCAAGCGTTGCCTGTGTCCTTCATGAGAATGCAGGACAGCTGCTCATAGAATGGAGCTATTGTGCATCCTACCCCTGAACAAGAATTCTGGTCCTTGGCCCAATGGAAAGCACATTTTAGGGCCTTCATCTTGCTGTGGCACTGTGCCCAATCCCAGTTGTGACCGCACACCTCCATTTCCTTGGCAATGGCTTATTTCATTGATTTTCCCGCTGCTCCAGAACCTTTTTTTCCCTCCAAATATCAATCAAATCTGCCGGTTCTTCCCAGGAGCAGTTGGGGCCATGGCTTAGGGATGTATCTGGCTGCTGCTTCAAGCCCGGCAGATGTGTTCTTTGGTGCTTCCAATGAGTATATTTTCAGGACTGAAATGAGTCACTGAAAGAGGGGTTGCTATGCTCTGATCAGAGTCACAAGATGCTTTCTGCCCCCAGCTAAGAGCAGTTATATGTACGTGTGTATGGAACCTGTTTGTGCAGGTCTGAATTTCCATGTATGCGTAACTATTCAGGTGTGAACTGTAGGGCTGTGCGAAATTTCGCCGGCCGTTTCATTCTGACACTGTTTCGACCAATTTCGAGGTCAAAACAGCAAAATTGGAATGAAACAAAGGCCGAAATAGCCTCGAAACAAAACAAGGCTGGTCGGAACGTTTTGAGGGTTGAAACATTTCGACCATAGGTTGGGGATAGAAAGTCAGTCCAGCTGGGCTGACTTCCCATCCCCAGCACAAGATCCGGCAGGAGGCAGCCCAGCTGGGCTGCTTCCCGGTGCCCCATGCTAGATCGCGCCAGGGACAGGAGGCAGCCCAGTTGGGCTACTTCCTGGTGCCCCATGCTAGATCATGCCGGGAGCAGGAGGCAGTATGATCTAGTGCTGGGCTGACTCCCCATCCCCAGCAAAACTCGAAAGTGTCAAAACAGCTTTTCTGTTTCAACGGAACAGAATGGAACAGGTGTTTTGACTCAAAATGAAATTCAACACAAAACAGTGTTCCCTCGAACTGTCAAAACTCAAGGCGAAATGGAATGGTGCCATTTCGCAGAGCCCTAGTGGACTGTGTCTCAGTACCAGCACTAATGGAATCCTGCTCATTTGACCTTTCCTAACAGAACACCTGTGACATCCATAGCCTGCCCCAAATTGTCCCACAGATTCTCTGTTGTCCAAAAGGATAGCTACTAATGGCTCACTGCTGTGCACACCCAAAATTCTTTGCCTGTCACCTTGCAATGACCTATCAGTCACTCAGCTGTGCTCTTGAAGGTCTATTTGGTCTGAAGCAGGGAAAATTTGTGATTCAGCAATTCAGTCTTCTGCTCAGTACCTGCCTTTTTCCCCACTGAATGCTTGATGGATTTTAGGGGTAATCCCCCCAAAATCTAAAACCCCAGCCTTTTAGCGGAGGGGTGGTTACAGGAACCTGGGGTGTGTAGGAATTTATATGTAAAGAGCAGGGCTGTTAATGCTAATGTTCCTATTCAACAACCCTTAATTCGGGGTTCAGCCATTTCAGTGTTCTGCTCAGTGCGTGTCTTTTTTTCTGCTGAGCACATGTCATTGAAAGCCAAGTGTAGGGAGATTTCATACATTTGTGACTGCAGTATTACTTGGTGGTTCTGGTGCCTCGATGTCTGCCATAACTCTTGATATGCTAATGGGACTTATTCAAAAAGAGCATGGGGACTTCACACCCACATTTCTTCTGCAAGGTTAGGGGTGTTTGCTGACATGATACTTCATGGTGGGTCTATTCATCATTCCACTAAGCACTATTATCTGCAGTCCTAAGTGGATCACAGGTTTCTGGGGTCATTGGACACCCCATGTTTTTAGAGGAGGGACAGTTACAGGAACCTAAGGTGTGTAGAAATTGAAATGTAAAGAGCAGGGCTGTTATAATGCTAATGACCCAATTCAACAGCCCTATCTATTCAACCCCCTTAGTGCAAGCAGGTGGTGCTCTAAGCGAAACAATAACTGTTGTGTCCTGCATAACAATATGGCTTCTGTGAATCCTGATGGAATCTGCAAGGAGAACCAGATGCTGTTGGATGCCCTGGAGGTGTCCAACCAGAGAATGGAGACACTCAATAATGCAGAGATACTGCTACTGAACACAATGCAGCCTACGATGGACCTTCTACAAAGGCACTTATGCAGAGTAGCGGCTTCTCAGGTCATGGTATACCAGTCAGTGGGCTTTGAGCTGGAGTTGGAGAACCAAGAGGAAGCCATGGATCTCAAGGCTGACAGGGTTTTATGGATCAACTTACAAAGCAATGATCACAAGGTCTGGGGCGCATGGTACTGTTGATTCGGGTAGTCAACAGTGGCTCAAGCACTTCCGCATGAGTAGGGACACATTTATGCACCTAGTGTCCCTGCTATCACTGCACATCGAACACTAGGACACTGCCATGTGTTACCCCATCGCACCAGAAAAGAGGGTGGCCATGACCATCGTGAAATTGGCAACTCCTACCAGCCTCCACTTCATCAGGAATCAGTTTGGCATGGCTCCCTGCATCGCCGGGGTGGTGATACATGAGATATGTCAGCTGCTACAGGATGTTGCAGCAAACAGCTTTATCTACCTCCATAACCCCAGCCCAAAGAATCCAGGACTTGGGGGGCTATGGGAACAGAGACCCAAACAGAGATGTGGCGAGCAGTCTGGGGAGGGAAAGGAAACACTGAATGACCCCCAACAGTGCAGGGATGCGGGAGCAGAAGGGGGGGTGTTCTAGGTGTCTTTCAGAATTGGGACCCCCCCACCACCACCCCCGTGAGAGATAATGCAGGCAGCATATTATTGGAGTTCCAGTTAGTGCACCACAACACTCCAATATGCATGTGAAGATATATATAATAAATTTACAGGGTGCAGATTGGTGCACATATTATAAGTGCTCAGAAAATGTCAGCGCCTTGTTCGTATGGGTGGTTGTTTGACTGAGAAGAAAAAAAAACAAGTGGATTTACACACGAAATAAAGTTTACTTGATAAAATAGGAAAATAAAAAATAAGACAAGAATAAAAATAAAGATAGGAATGAAAAGAATAAGAATAAAATTTTTAAAGATTTTGGTGAAAAAAATCGATTAAAAAAATGCATGTAAAATATGTGTAAAATAATGAAATTAATAAAATGACACAAATTAATTAAATTAATAAAATTGCACCACTTTCGGTCATCTCTACATATCAGTAAGCTATAGACATCACCTGTAGCAGGGATTAGCAGTGTGCAGTGCCCCTTGCTGTAATTTAGTACAAAGAGATTAGCAGGGTAGATTGTTATGCAGCGCCCCTTCAATAATTTACTGTGAATTTACTGAACCAAACTCCTATCCTAGAGATATTCCATTTCGTAGATGCTCTGCGTGTCTTGTACGTATAATATGCCCCCCACCCTCAAACAATCTTTCTGTCCAGGCCTTGAGTGGCTGCCCGGTTCGCCAATGCCTGTGTCCGGCCCTGACTCTCCCCAAAACCTGCAGGAATCCTTACACTGGCATGTGACTGTATAAATAATTCATATCTAGATTTGACTAAATATTTGGACCTAGCTTAGAATAGAAAAAAAGAGCATGATCAAGTCTATGAAGAGCCGAATTTGACAATGCTTGTATTTTAAACAATGTAGCTTTAAGCAGATTTTTTTTCATGTGGCATAAACAGGGCATGTCATGCTATAAGATGTGTTACACAATCTGCTTAACTGAACCTAGACATGGCCTACCATATTGTAAAAACCTCTGATATATGTTCTATATTGTCCAAACTGTTATAGTTTCATTGTTTCATAGTTGGTAGGGTTGGAAGGGACCTGAGCAGATCATCAAGTCTGACCCCCTGCCATGGCAGGAAAAAATACTGGGGTCAAACGACCCCATCAAGGTGTTCGTCTAACCTCCTCTTAAAGACCCCCAGGGTAGGAGCCAGCACCACTGGCTCCTACCCAACTTCACTTGGAAGTTGGTTCCAGATCCTAGCTGCCCAGACTGTGAAGTAGCGCCTCCTGATGTCTAGTCTGAATCTACCCTCTGCCAGCTTGTGACCGTTATTTCTAGTCATTCCTGGTAGTGCTCGGGGGAACAGGGACTCCCCCAATGTCTGCTGGTTCCCTCTGACTAGTTTGTAACAGGCCACTAGATCCCCCCTCAGCCTTCTCTTGTGGAGGCTGAACAGGTTCAGGTCCCTTAGCCTCTTTTCGTAGGGCCTGCCCTGCTGCCCCCTGATCATGCAAGTGGCCCTCCTCTGGACTCGCTCCAAGTTGTCCACATCCCTCCTGAAGTGTCACATAGAGGGGGAAGATCACCTCCTTAGACCTGCTCGAGATGCATCTGTGCATGACAAAGTGTGGTTGGCCTTCCTGACCACGTCCCCACACTGCTGGCCCATGTTCATTTTGGCATCAGTAATGATTCCAAGATCCTTTTCTGCCTCTGCACTGACAAGAAGGGAGTTCCCCAGCCTGTAGGTATGCTGCTGGTTCTTCCTCCCCAGGTGCAGCACCTTGCACTTGTCAGCGTTGAAACCCATCCTGTTCTCATCCGCCCACCCCTGTAACCTGTCTAGGTCCAATTGCAGCCTATTCGACCCTTCTAGCATGCCCACATCCCCCCACACCTTAGTGTTGTCATCAAATTTGAATAGGGTGCTTTTTACTCCCTCGTTCAAGTCACTGATGAAGATGTTGAACAGCGCAGGTCCGAGGACTGAGCCCTGGGGGACCCCACTGCCCACATCCCTCCAGGTCGAAAATGACCCATCCACCACCACTCTGTGGGCGCAGCCCTCCAGCCAGGTAGCGACCCATTTGACTGTGTAGGTGTCGATGCCACAGTCCCCTAGTTCTTTAATGAGAATGGGGTGAGAGACAGTGTTGAAGGCCTTCCTGAAGTCCAAAAAGACTATGTCCACTGCTACCCCTGCACCTAAGGATTTTGTGACCTGGTCATAGAAGGCCACCAGGTTGGTCTGACAGGACCTGCCTCTAATGAACCCATGTTGGTTGCCCCTAAGTATAACCTCCCTTGCTGGCCCCTTGTGGACATGCACCAGGATAATTCTCTCAAAAAGCTTACCCAGGATTGAGGTAAGACTAACGGGCCTATAGTTTCCTGGGTCCTTCTTCCTCCCTTTTTTGAAAATGGGGACCACATTGGCCCTTTTCCAGTCATCTGGTATCATACCAGAGCACCACAAGTGCTCGTAAAGCCATGCCAGGGGTCCCACAATGACCTCTGCTAATTCCCTCAGCGCTCTGGGGTGGAGGTCGTCAGGACTAGCTGATTTAAATACGTCCAGTCCCTCCAGAAGTTCCCTGACTAGATCGTCACTGACCCTAGGCCTGGGTGCGCCTCCCCTGGGGCCTGAGGGGGTCCTGGTGGACAGGCTGATCCGGTCCCTGCTCAGGAACATGGAGGCAAATAGATTGTTAAATAGGTTAGCTTTGTCATCTGGTATGATGACCAGATTTCCTAATGTGTCTTGCAGAGGCCCCACGTTACCTGGTATCTTCTTTTTGCCCCCTATGTATTTAAAAAAGCACTTCTTCTTGTCCTTGATCCGGGTAGCTAGTCCCAGTTCCATCTCAGCCTCGGCCTTCCTGACCGCCCCCCTGCAGCCCTGAGCAACCGAGGTATAGTCCTCCCTGGTGATGGGCCCTCCCTTCCATTAGGTGTATGCCTCCCTTTTAGCTAGGAGACATTCCCGTATGCTTTTGGTGACCCGTGGGGGCTTTTGCGCCCTCTTGCCCTCTTTGATCCTTGTTGGGATTACCTCCCTTTGGGCTTGGAGGATCATCTCCTTAAGGAACGACCACTCTTCTTGGACACCCGACTCCCCTCCCTTGGTTATGTATTTAACCAAGAATAACTCCTGTTTATTATAAAATATCTACTACTGCTCATAGCACAAACACACATGCTTCTTTTATTATATTTATTCACAAAAATATCTCAACACCTTTCTATCTTGGTTTCATTGTTTTATTCTTTGAAAGCACTGATAATTCCTCATTATAAAAAGAACAAAAATTAATTGAGAGATGTTGGATCAACAGAGTAAGAATTCTGAAGTCTTCTTCAGAGATTTTATATATATATATATATATATATATATATATATATGTTGAAGGTGAGGTGAACATGTATTTTCTCTTTTTGGTCCTTTAATTCCCAGTCTGTCCTTTTCACGTAGTTGTTATAGTAGTCACATAGTTGTCTGAAAAATCACACAGCTACATTGGAAAAAATAATTAATACATAATAAAACTATTTCTACTGCTAACAATTTATGTGTATGCACTGTCCTGTATAATGGGGCCCTGATCTCTGATTCCAATCTGTAGGCAGTATAGGTTTTCCTCGCCAAACACAGGGGTTAGGTTCAGTAGCAGAGTTTGGTTCTATGTAATGCAAAACTTTGTTTTAACCAACAGATATCCCACCCAACGTAAGAGAGCTCTGTGATGCGGTGGCTTCTGAGAGCATAAGGAAAGACCTTTATTAAATGGCTGATCAACCTCAATGTAGGGCTAGGTTTTGATTTGCTTCTTTATATTAGGATACCTTCCTTAGGGAACTGAATCAGTGAAATCCATGTGATTTTTTGAGAAATAAGGTACTGCCAGGAATAAAAAGGGGAGAATGTCGCCTTTAATTTTGACCTTTACATTACACTTTGGCTACATTGATTTTGATTTGGCTCTCCAGCTTTGGCATCCAGTCAACAAAAAATTAAAGATTTTTAAAGATTTTTAAAGATAGAATGTGTGCTTTTCAGGCAGATAAAACAGCAAAATTATCTGATCCATTCAGTGGTACATAGTGGTAGACCTATGTGAATACATAGGGAGTTCAGCTGATAAGTGGTCGACAGTAGAATCTGTGTTTTCTCTGATGTCAAATGCAAAACCAGGCTTTTTAATTACAGTAGTCAGCTTCCCTTTCACAGCCAGCCAGGAACAATGCAAAATACAAAACATATCAGGAGCAATACGTTTTTTAGGCAGAAAGCAAAGTAAGCATGCTTATCACATTCAGTTTGTATGAAGAGTTTACACACAATTATTATTTCTGTAATGGAGCTTTAGATTGAGAACAATCCCTCCAAGCAGGGGAACCTGAGTTGGAAAGCAGAATATTATTTCATGTTTCTAAATTCCAGACTGGCAGCTGACGAACAGTTAAGAATCACTGCAATTTTCCTTTCTGTCATCTTTGACATCTGGAAGCATCTACACATTTTTGTCTGCTTTCAACCATGGGTTAATTTGGTGTGCACACAAATTAGTGATGATGTTTTGTTGTCAGTGATTACATTGACTTTTTAGCTGGAATTAATCTGAAGTAAGATCAGTATCACAACAATTATAAATGTGCAGAGAACTAAGGGTAGGTCAGAGGTTGCCCAAAACTCAGCACTCAAGATACCAGCATTTGTCTTGCTAGTTTTGTTTTGTTGTTTTTTTTAAACAGTGTTACTTCATATATTCCACTAACAAAGGCATCTGTTGCTTTATTGAGAACTTCTGATCCTTACTCTTGTTGAGGCATCTCCCATTTACCCAGTCAGTAACTCCCTTGGATTCTGATTACCAGAGTGAATGAAGCAACCTAGCAGTCTAGTCAGTTGTTTTTCCTCTCCCTACTGTTTTGACTGAACCACTGTGCAACTTACTTAGAATCTCTCCATTTTCCTCTAGGCAAAAGACAGAAATTACACACAACCAGCATAAGTGATCAGAAACTAGTTAAATCTGTAACACAACAGAAGTTCAGTGCACATAAACCACTTTCAAAATGGCCAAAACCAGTTTTAGATAAACCTGGATGGATGTAGCATCAGATTTGTCTGTTTTAGATTAAATTGGTTTATTGAACTTCCATCCTAGATCCCCTCCAGATGCAAGTTAACTCACAGTCCTCCAACATCCCAGGATGCTTTGCACCTCCCCGCAATCCCCCCCAGGGTGTGTGCGCTAGCCTTGGCCCAAGCTGTCTGCTCCAGCCAAGCAGGGAAACATACTCTAGCACCCTGCAGCTTTTGGCCTGAGCCACTGGAGGTATGGGGCTGCCTTTCTAGAATCAAAAGTTAATGTCTGTTCACTTGCTTATTGGTTCAATCTACACACCTTAGACTAACCTGTGAAGGTTGAATCGATTCAGCTTCAGAGTTTTGGACTGCCTGTACTTAGCCCTGAAGTCTTAATACATAATAAGAGACCAAAACTGAAAATTGCAAGTCAACATCTTTTTGCTTGTTAGATGTGTTTGTTGACGGCTCTCTCAGCTGGATTTAATTTGCAAGAGTCAGGTTGTGTTTCACTAAACTAATTTAGCTACAATTAAAACAAAAGTTAAACCACACTCCTTATCTCTATGGTCTCTATATTATTGCAAGCATAAAGTTATATGAACTTAAGCTGGCACTGAATAGGAAAGAATTTAATATCTGTTGATAATAAATGGGCATACTTATGTTAACTTGATATGGAAGAGGACTAGCTCCAGTACATGGGGTTTTCTATTAAAGTAGTTAGCATTGGAACAATTTGCTTGTACATTAACATTTTCATTTTTCTAATTTACTTATTCAATTCCAAGAATTTTATCCAAGAATGCGGCAAATATTTCTGGCTGTCCAGAAGGAAAGGGTTCAAGAGCAATGAATCCATTGGCTGCAATGTCTCCACAAGGGTGCTGGAAAAACAGACCCCAAAAAAGGTGAAATGATATATTCATAATAATTCTAAGGAAGAATCCTACCTCCACCCAACATTGTTTTTCTGTGGTTGCCTCATGTGGCTTTGACATTACACTGAAGATGAAGGACACATGTTGAAAGGAAAAAGAGACTCCATAAGTGGAAAAAGAAACAGAATTATGAAAATGATGTTAATTTCATAAGTGGCCTATGGTTTTCAATTCATTACAACAGGGAGTCAGAGATTCACTTAGCCAGTTATCAAACTCTCAACCTTTGAGACTGGAAAAAGAAGCACTGAGGCAACAGCTTAAAGTAACTTCTTAGCTAAATTAATTAAAGGCCTTGGTTTTTTTTTTTTTTAAATTCTGCTGAGATTATTTAAAACTTCACATCAAGAACACCCTAAGAAAATGTCATAGCAGTTTGATGAATCATAGATTCTACACAGAGAGACAGCTGTTCAATTATCATTTGGATATGAAACAAGCCCTCCTATTCTCAACACTACTTGTTTCTGTTTTCAAGTTAATTCTAAAACATATACAAAAGGCTACATGAGTGTCAGAAGTAAGGAAAAGGAACAGGGGACACCCTGGATAATGATAATCACATGTCTTCTCTCATGGCACACTTAGGATGATTATTATTTATACAGTGCAATAGGCATATGATGATACTACACCCAAATTTAATGTACGCTCAGATAAACAGAACAAATAGGCAAACAGTGTCTGTCACAAGGAAAAATGTGTCAAGAGGAAGACTTCAGAGAGCAGTTTTTAGCATCTTGGAACAGTTTTTGTGAATGCAGCATCACATGTAAATAACAGTTTATTGTGACAAAAATATGCAGAATTAGTAGACTAGCTGTGGAGGAAGAGTTGTGTGCAATCCAGCCTTGGTATGCATGCTAGTTAGTATGATTCTGGGCTGCAGGAAAACGACATTTTTGCAATAGTTTGCTATAGTTAGTTTCTGATAGCACCAATCTGGTGATAGGTGTTATGTAAAGGGAAGTGGTGCTGGCTCCTCCCCTGGGGGTCTTTAAGAGGAGGCTTGACATCTACCTGGCTGGGGTCATTTGAGCCCGGTTTTCTCTCCTGCCCGGGGCAGGGGGTCAGACTTGATGATCTACAAGGTCCCTTCCAACCCTACTTCTATGAATCTATGAATCTATAAAGGAAGGTGTATGATCCATGCGCTACACAACTAATAGTCTAAAGGAACAGGCCAATGGAGAGAGACTAGTGTAAGACAATAGAGTAGTGATCAGTATCTAGGCACTTGGACAATACAAGGGTATTTTTCTCCCTTCCCACTTCCAAAGTTCTGGTTCAACTGCTTATTTTGTAGTAACGAATAGGTAGCAACTCAATTCAAACAGCTTCTTTATGTTGTAACAGTTTGAAAATTATTTCATAGTTAACACTGAATAAAGTCACTTTTCCTTTAAAAAGAACCACACATTAGGGTCATTGGTAATTTCTGGCTAACAGGGGAAGGAAAACATTACTCTACTTTGGAAAGACCATGTGGCATTATGGTGGGCCAAGGGCAAAAGGGGGTGGAGGGAAAAGAGGGGTTTGGGTTGCTGGGCTGGAACCAGCAGTGCATGGACATGCTCCACCATTCTGCCACCTGGCACCCCAGCAGCAGTGACACGGGGGGGGGGGCAGTCTCCCTCCTTAGAGGCAAGGGGTAGAGTTCAGGCAGCTATTGGAAGCGGGTCCCCAGGGTGCATGTACAGTAGGGATGAGTTCCCCATAGAGGTGGCAGTGGCATGAGGTTGGGCAGGGGGGAAGAGTGTCCCCCAGTTTCACCTGCAGACATGGTGGGATAGAGACGGTGGCAATGAGCTTGATGTGGGTGGTGCCCACAGTGACAAAGGCCGACTTCATGTCCTGGCTGCTGCCGCACAGAGACCGAGCCAGGGGCAGGTGCTGGGGCTGGGTGAACCAGTTTCTGGTGCTGCCATGAGGCACTCAAGCTCAGGTGCCTCCACTCCTCCTCCCTCACAGAGCCAGTGCCAGTGCGTCTTGAGGCAGACAAGTGCCCCCGCTCCCAATCACAGGAGCAGGCACGAGTTACACCTCAGCCCACCCTGTGCTCACACCTGTCCGACAGGGTCATCTCTGCCCCAAGCTATAAGGCACGCCTTGCCCGGCCCTCAAGGAGCTCAAGGGCTCCTTTGCCCGTAAAAATCTCTCCCCCCCCCGCCACCGCCTGTCGCTTCATACGAGTGCTTCTCCACCACAATGGCTCCTGTGCTTCTCTGCTTGGATACTGTCCCCCCGCCCCGTGAGGCCGAGGAGGATACAGGCTCCTTAGGCTGAGGCATCACACCCCCCCTGGGCCCTGCCCAGTTTCTGAGAAGGAGCTACAATAGGTTACAGTGTTTCCAAAGGAAATCCACTAAGCCCATGCTCACTGAGGTTTAGCTCCCCCTGTTCAAATCACAGCCTTCAAGGTGGCACCATCTATGCAGTCACAGCTGAGTCCCATTGACAGACGCTGGCATGGCCAGGTTGCTGGTGCTGGTGAGCCTTCATGTCTCTGCCCCCAAAATGCAAGTTGGAATCATTGGCTAGGTAGCACCAAGAGATAACCATTGCCCCTTTTCATGTTCCTTCTGTCTGGCAGGTGATCAGACTTTACCGTGAGCCAGTCTCTCTGAAGAGGTGATGAAGTTAGGGCCTGACATGCACTACATGGCAGAGAGAGGCAGCAAAAGAAGTAGTGTAATCATAGAGAAGTGGGGCTGGATGGGCCCTTCAGAGGTCATCTAGTACACCCCCCTGCCTGAGGCACAATCATTCCTATTCAAACCATCCTATATAAACCATAATC
The DNA here is from genome assembly GCF_000455745.1 of Alligator sinensis. Lineage (NCBI taxonomy): Eukaryota > Metazoa > Chordata > Crocodylia > Alligatoridae > Alligator > Alligator sinensis. The sequence goes on from NW_005842374.1 coordinate 756,999, forward strand.
TAAACTCTGCATAAGAGGACTGTCAACTCCGATGCAACACCCTAACCGGCTACAGCTAAAGCAGTGGAACCACAGCAGCCAACATCCTGCTTCTATGAAATATTGTCAGGTGTGCCCAAGAGCTCCCAAGGCCAAGGGCCATGGCCCCTGCTACAGAGGAAGGCAAAAACCCCCACAGTCCATCTGAATCTGGCCAATGGGTAAAATTCCTGACCCCAAATATGCAGATTGGTCTGGAAGTGAAAGCAGAAAATTCAAAGTAGGAAAAACAACCCCATATTTTCAATCATGTGGGTGATGAACCAAGGCCCTTGGCCACGCGTTCAATTAATGGCACAATAGTAAGGAGTCACAAAGGTCTTATACATAATTTGTGGAATAACTTTGTGACTTATTCTGCCTTTTACGATGCCATTAATTGACTGAAAGTGTGGCCAGGTGACAACTTAAAATGTTGTCCTCCTCACTACATTAGTGAGCCTGTCTGTGAAGATCGTTTTCCCTCTGTTCATCAGTTGGATCCCATCTCTTCCTAGAAATACTTCTTCTGGGAAGAACATCCCTTGGTCATAGAAGCTGACTCCTTGCTGGTGACACCACCTGTGCAGCCATTCATTGATTTGCAAGCTGTGTCCACTCCTGCCTGGGCCCTTCCCCTTGACTGGAAGGATCGAGAACACCACCTGTGCCCTTGTCCCCTTCATCCTTGCACCCAGAGCCCTGTAGTCACTTTTGATCTGCTCAGGGTCACCCCTGGCAGTATCATTGGTGCCCACATGGATGAGCAGCATGGGGTAGTAGTCAGAAGTCCAGATGAGTCTTGGTAATCTTTCTGTGACATCTTGGATCTGGGCTCCAGGCAAGCAGCAGACCTCTTGAGACAACAGGTCAGGCCAGCAGATGGATCCCTCTGTCCCCCATAAAAGGGAGGTTCCAACCACCACCCATCACTTCCTCCTGGTGGCAGTGGTCTCGATCCTCCCCACCCTGGGGATTCCTGGCCTGGCTTCTTCCACCTGTGTAATGCACTCCTCCTCCTCTGGTGCTAGCGCTCCATATCTGTTCTCCAGGCAAACCGCTGCAGGTGGGGATGGGTGACTATGTCTTCTTGCTGCCAGAAGTCACAAGCTTCCAGCTTCGACCTTCCTGGGAGTTCAGGCCCTCTTCCTTTTCTAGCACTGCCTCTGATGCTTTGGAGCCTTGCTACCTCCTCTTGTAGCTCCCTTGCCTTCTCCCTGAGAAACCCCCAGAAGGTACTGCTCACACGTTGCAGGCGCTCCCTCACCTGCCTAACGCGACTGCAAGCTTCAGTCTGCACAGCAACAAACCAGGACCTGGGTGGAAGCCCCAACAGTATGCGGGTCCTTCCTGGACAAATCTCATAGGTGTGAGTATAGGAAGAGCTGGAAGTGTGGCACTGGGATTGTAATGTCCTCCAGCCATCTCCCTGGGTCTTCTAATGTGCTGCCCCACACTTCCTGCCTTTTTCCAAGCAGACCTTCCCTAGCAAACTCCCCTGTCGCTTACCTGTTTGCTGTTCCGTGATCCTGAAGGGCTCCCCTTTCCCTGCAAACCTCTTTCCTCTCAGCAAGCACACAACCCACCAACCCACCAGCAAGTCAAACACATGGGCAGCCCTGTCTCACTTACTTTCCCAAAGCAGGGTCCCATGCCTGGA
>NW_005842374.1:758686-760153 GCF_000455745.1 Alligator sinensis
CCCTTCCTCCTCATGTTCCCAGTGAACTGCTGCAAACTGCCCTGTTTGCTCTCCCTATTTGCTGCTCACTTGCCATTTTTCTTATTACCTTCTCAAGATGGCAGGGTTTTGTCCAGAGGTATCTACTTAGTGTCCTCCTCTGGCATCCTTTTTCTGGACTTGCAACCTCAACCTTCACCTACCCTTTCTTTTGTCCAGAGATAAATGTTGCCAACCCATGTGTGACAGACTATGGTTTTGTTGTGATATTTCTGATTTACATGTGTTGACATTATAATGATGTTGCATATCTCAGTTTCCCTAAGTAGTTTACATTCAGAGGAACAAGGGGTTAACTGTGTTTGGACCGAGTGCTTTATTAGTGGGTAAAGGGCCATGAAGCAGCAAGGAAGTCATTAGCTCATGTTGACACATCAAGTCTACTCCATATAAACACCTGACAGGGCTCCCTGCTGTTTTCTGGTATCAGGAAGGCCTTGAGTGAAGGAGAGAAGGTCTTTGTCCAGAGAAAAATGAATGGAGAAAGATGGGCTGGAGGAAAGCAGCCTGAGAGGCTTCAGAGAGACTGCCTAGGTTTAAGGGGAAAGTACTTTGCCTGTTACTTTGCTCCAATAACAGTTGCTTTGTTTTATGAAGAGCTGTTTGTGACTTTCTGTGTGCTTCCTTTCTTGGACTTGAACTGGCAGGTAACTCTGAGGGAGGGCCATGGATAGCAAGGGACCAAAAGCCAAGGCCCCAGGGGCTCACCCTCTCTAGAAGCTATGTCTGGGCTGGCTTCAGTGGGGTACTTGAAGAGACTGTGTAAGGAAGGGTGTCTCAAGCAAGTACTTCCCTGGGGAACCAGTGACAAGTGGTGGGATCCAGACTGCAACCCTTGGGCTTTTAAAGAACTTTTGCAGCCTTAGGCACCAGGTCACAGCAGTGGAAAATTGTGCGTACAACCATCTCTGAGGACAGGCTTAAAGCACTGTACTAAGAGAGGGATTTAATCTTTGGGAAGGTAAAGAAGACCCAGCTGATGAGCCTGACACCTTCTTTAAAAATCAATAGACTCAAGAATACCCTGACATTGGTTTTAAAATCAAGAGAACTGAAAACATGGTTTCAGTGTTTCTTTTTGCCTTCTGATCCCTGGGTATGCTTGGGCGACTTTGTCAGACTTTTCTCTGCTATGATGCAGGCCAGAAACTGACTGTTTAAAAAAGGTAGCTGAGATTCTCATGCAGTCTCTTTATTCCAGCAGTGAGGACTTTAAGAAAAGCACCAGATATAGTGAGACCTGCAACAATCCCATAAAAGCTAGCAACATTGCATCTGGGACCTTGTGGTCTTTCCCCTTTTCCTGAGAAAGGCATTGCAGACTTTTGGGGCTCTGCCGTTTGCCTGGAGTCAGATAGATGGGTATCTTTCAATAAACCCAAATGGCGCACAGACAAAGCTAAGATCACAGGGAGACAGGAGGGAAAG
>NW_005842374.1:760184-768250 GCF_000455745.1 Alligator sinensis
GTGTTTCCGTTCCAGGTTCTCTATTTTACTTCAAAGCCCTGTAAGTTCAAAAAGCTTTGGCTCTGTGTAAGCATGCAGATGGAGAACATTAAAAAAATCCCAGAAATGAGGCATGCTGATATGGGAACTAATGTCTGTTGGCCCTTTACTGACCTTGCACATAGAGGACACATAAGAGAATTTCATGTCTGAAGAGTAAAAATGCAGACTTTTCAGGAAAGTAGAGTGCCCCATGGTGTTGAGGTAACAAATCCATCTTGCTTGCCATAACTCAAGGAATATCAATCTCTGATACAGGCTCAAATAAATTATTGGTGCCTGTTCCTCCAGACAGCAGACACTGTTTTTTGCTTATATTAAGGCCTGCTGAATGATTCTTGTAATTTTTTTAATTACAAGAATCAATTTAAACTAGTAGCTACAATTTAAACCAGAAAGAGGACTCCTTAGGAGTATAACATGTTGCATGACAATCAAGATCACATTCTACAGATATATATATATATAGAGAGAGAGAGAGAGAGAGAGAGACCCCAGGTGTATTATGAGTTTTGCACTAACTTTTTGTCACAGTTATATACAACATTTATTCCATTGTGTTCATTGTTCAAAACTGTGTTATCAAAATATGCTTCTGCTTGTCAAAGAAGATAGACCTAATCCTCTGAAGGTGAAGCAGGTGAGTGCGTTCAGCAGTTTGAAAGACCAGACCATATATCAATAGTCTGTCAAAGATGCTTTTCAGTTTATTTAACCCCAGATGTCCAAGACTGATAGCCTATCCCTACAGACCTCTTCCTCTGCAGGGTTGTTCTTAACATTTCTATAAATAAGATGCTATACACAAGCCTGCTTAGAATAAGGCCAAATAAATAATGGTTGTTTCAGTGTAAGCCTGTTATAAAATAAAAGTATGAAAGACAAAATTAAAATGTAATGGAAGAGGAAGACGTTCTTCCTTTATCATTTTATGTATTCAGAATCACTGAAAACCAAGATCCACTTTTTGGCTACTGTACATTTTACATTTTTATTTCATGAATGTCCAAATTTAATTTGTCTTGTAGGATGATTTGCAAATAGTTTGCTTTCCATAATTTATCAGCCGCAAATATCACTGAAGTGGTTTGCAAGAGTAGCTGTGTCTTCACTGTAACTTATAAAATATGGAGAATGCAAATACTGCATAAAGGCAGGAGGTAAAAAGGGCAGGAGGTAAAAAGAGCAGGAGGAATTAACTTTTTTTGTGTGTGACAGCAACTCCTCATACTCCTTGGAGTCCTTGAAGACCAGAGTCTCCTCCCATCAAGCAATAGGAGTATGTTGCACATGCATCACCTGACTGCATACGGACTAAAAGGAATATATCCTTTGAAAATAATATTGAAATGAATGAGAAGTGCAGCATCATTTTCATTGAGCACAGGGGAATAGAGGGGGAAGTCAAATACATTTGGAGAGTGCATTAAAATTGTTAGGAGAATTTTAATATGAGGAATAAAAAGGGAAGTCAGACACTTACAGAATTCAGTTCTGTCCTGATTTATGCTTGTAGCCTCACTTATCTGAAAGAGACATGCAGTTTAAGTCTGACTTGACCCAGGATCTACAGCTTGTACCTTGATTTAGAGGGACCACTAGTGATTCAGAGCTCTTAGTCATGGCCCACACAATGAGCTCCTTGGAGAACCGAGGGAAAGGTTATTGGAGAGAGGGTGGCATAAAAGATGAATTCAGAAAAGAGACAGTCTCCTAAAAGGGCACCTGCAATATGGGACAGAAGGAAAATATATGTCCATCTGTCATAGGTGAACTAATGCATGGGGCCTGGGCCCAGGGGCCCCTGCCAATCAGAGGCCCCTTGGGTTTCTGGCTTCCCTTGGGAAACAGTGGGTTTCCATTGCACTTCCCAGCCCCTGCTCTTTGCACCAGGTCAGGCCCATCTGCACTGACTGCCGCTGCTTGGCTCAGGAGAGGGAGGAGTGCAGGGCGGTACCAACCTCAGGGCACCAGCCTGGCTTGGTGCAGCTGGCTCTGGCACCAGCCAGGACCATGTGGAACGGCGCTGCTCTCCACCCCAGGTCATGCCAGCCCGCAGAGCCTAGCTTTGTCCCCCAGGGCCACCTTGCCCCTCCCTCAGCCCTGACTTCCCCAGACTTTCCTTGGCCTCCCACCCTGTCCCCACCCCAGCTCATGGTGGCCACTGGCTGAAGAAGGCTGCAGATCAAGTTGAGGGGCAGAGCTCCATGTCCTAGCTGCACTGTGGGCAGGTGTGGGGCAAGCAGCTCCGGCCACACGTATGCACCCCTCTTCTTCTGGTTGTGGTGGGAAGAGGAGCAGCAGGTGCCTGGCAGGTACTTTGGCCTCCCCTTGCCCCCAGGGCTTGTCCCTTGGTGCTGCATGGGGGAAGCAAGTGGGGAGCTGCAGGCTCTGGGGACCAGCCCCGCCAGGACCTAGGAGCTAGTCTGTGCCAAGTAGCCACCCCTATCTTCCCTCTCATCCCTGGCGCATGAGCCCCAGCCCTGAGGTGTCCCCACATGGGACGGCAGTGAGCTGCAGTCTGAGTGCATCCAAGGTGTTTCTTTGAAGCACACTGCTTGCCCTACACCCCACTCCTGGTAGGTATATGCCCACCCAGATTTGTGCACGGGGTGGATGTGGGCTGCCCACTGTGGACTCAGAGTTCTGCACCTTGCTGTCTTTCCCTCAGGAACTCCACAGCAGCCGTCCATCCCCTTCCCACCTGGCAGCAGTTGGAGCAGTGAGTTGTGCCACCTGCTGCCAGGTGGCATGGGGCACGTGGCCAGCATGGAGTCCCCAGAGCAGATAGCCCCAAGACCACAGTGAGCAGCCCACATCTGCCCTCACCCCTCTTGGCTCTGGTTTGCTCTGGTCTGTCAGCATGGGGCGGGTGGGGGGTGGTGGCGGGAGCAACCCAGAGAGGTGGGCATGTGCCACCCCACCCACAACCAAGCCAGGTCCACCGAGCCTCCCCCACAGGGCACAGAGGCCCACCCCACCCTTGCCAGCGGTATCACCAGGAGGGGAAGGGGCTCCTTCTCCTGCTGGAGTTCATGCTGTGGTATGGGGGGGCCTCCAAGTTTCTGTTTGCCCAGGGCCCCAGTAAATCTTAATCTGCCACTGCCATCTGTTCTTCACATCTTACATGAGATAGTGTAATTCTGGTATGATTTTCTGGTGGCATAGAGTGGAAAGCAAACTGAAAATAGCATTAAAACATGTCTTTTTTGTGTATAAATGAGAAATGAAGTGAATGTCCTCCTTCTTCTTTATCCCTTAGACTGAAATGTTCCTGTGCTTCTGCAGTTGAAATTGTTGTAAGCTGTCTCTTTGTGTTCAGTTCAGCTTGCCAGAATTTGCCCTAAAAGCGTCATAATTTTACTATTCAGCAGTAGGAAAGTGCATGAAAATGAGCTAGTCACAGTTGTTTCACATCTCAGTTTCCCCAAACTACCTCTTGCCCTCATATTGCCCTTATAGACTACACAGGAACTTCTAACTTGTGTTATCACTGTTACATTGGAGTAAAAATGTAGCAGACAGATGACGCAAGCCCTTAAACTTGGATAACTTTTCTGCGATCCAGTGAAGAATTACTCCTGAAAGAATTGGGGCAAAGCTACTGGCATACAGCATAGGTATTGTCTATCTGCAGCTTACCCTGGGGTACCTGTTTGCTCAGAACAAACTATTTCCTACTTCCTCACAGCTAATTGCAAAGTACAGTAAAGTAATAGCAGCATCATTGGCAACATGTAGGGGGTGCAGACGGGTGCATGTGCACCCCCTGAGCTTGGCAGTGCACCCCATGAAAAAAGGCACCGCTGACATTGCTGGTGGCACCTGCAGGTGCTCACTGCTTGCCACACCTTCCTCACCACTGATACCTCTGGCGGTGTCTGCGGGTGTTCCCCAATTGCCGCTGGCAGTCTAATCCGAGCCAGAACATCTCTTTGTTTGTCTGTTACTATAACAGGGAACCCGAGCCCTGTTACCAAGAAACAAGGCGGTCCCTTTAAATCCAGAACCTTTCGGGTATGGCCAGCCAGTCGAGTAGGGATTAAGGATCAAGCCCTGCCAGCTGGTCAGGTGACAGGAAGGGGAAGGCCAGAACTGTATAAACTGCAAGTGGAAATGGCCAGAGAGGCAGCAGAGAGGGGGACTCTCAATGACTATGGTGCAGCTGCAGCAGCCTCCTTGGGAAGAATATGCCACCCTGTGAAACAGAAGCACGATCATGTAAAGTAAGCAGGCACTTTGCCTCTCATTTCTTTATTATTATTTTCATTATATGGCCATAGGAGCCTATGGTTTACGTTTGATGTTAAAATGCCAGTAGTTTGTGGCTGAGGCTGTAGGGGTGGAGGAGGCCTCATTAGCGCCAAGGGGCACTGTGATAGAGGGCTCAAGAAGCCCTGCTGCACTGGGGGTGCTGCACTAGGGCCACAAGCCCAAAGTTGCTTGGAGGGGAGGTAGGAGCCTTGAAGCCAGGTCCTAGGGGGTGGACATAGGCAAAAGGCCCTAACTACAGAAAGAGGGGAAAAGCCAAAAGGGGCTGAGGCCCCAACACTCTGGCATCACAGGGGCGCACAGTGTAGAAGGGCCAGTAGGCCTGGTGTCGAATGGAGGGCCTTGAGCCCGAGTGAGTTAGAGAGATAGAGCCTCGTTGTCAAGCCCCAATTAGTGGGTTTTGACTAACAGGCCTAGCTAGAGAGAAAGTGGGTAAGCCCACAGAGGCTGAGACCCCAACATAAAGAGAAATTTATAAAACCATCTGTGAGGCACGGGGTACATCAAGGGGAGGTAGGAGCATGCATTTTTGCCCTTAAGGCAACACCTCATTATCCTATGGGTGGTGAGCCTGGAGCCTGTCTGGGAACCTGTGACTCAGCCTCCCTTTTTCTTCAGAACCAAGTAACATCAAGTCATGGCAGGAGAGTAAAGGGGGGGGGAGCTGATCCCCAGAAAAAAAAATCCATTAAGACTTGACGGGGGCACACTTATTGGCATATTTTTTTTTAAATGCAGCTGAAGATGTCCCCCTGTCACAGTTACATACCCCTCTACCCTTTTGAGTAAAAAGCTAGTGTAAATTACTATAGGGCAGTGGTGTTCAACCTTTGGCCCACAGGGCAGATGCAGCCCATGGAGCCAAATCATCCACCCTATGAGTCTCCCCATGAGTCTAGAAATTTGGCATTAGGGAGGGGTAGGGCAGCATTAATTGCCTATCCTCTCACTGCCAAATTTCCAGATTCGTGGAAGAGCTCTGTGGGCTGGATGGCAAAGCGCTGTACATTAGATCACACTGGTGTGCAGCTACATCCAGGCTTACGAGGCCAGGCTGGTGTGCAGAATTACACCTGTGTACCAACCTGTGTCCTGACCCCATGCTGGATTTGGCCCATGGGCCAGACCTGCACCAGTCATCTGGGCCAGATAGGTTGACCACCACTCTAACGGAGTATGTGAATATCTCATGACTTGAATGCTTGGGCTGTGATGCTGAGTTACTGGGCTGCGGTAGAATCAATAGGATGGTGCCACTACACTAGTGCTTTTTGCCCTGCCAGTTGGTTGGATTTTAGCTAAGGGAAATTTAGGTAAGGGAAACAGCATTTGGCTTCTAACATGCTGGGATGAATCCTGTCGCCCTCATTTCAATCCATGCAGCTATTTACTGTTATAGGCAGTTGTTGTGAGTTTCCTTTCAGATACATGGAGAAAAAACGCTGCATGACATAAGTGGTAAACAGCAAAAATTAACCAAGTAAAAATAAAAATAAACCCAAAATAATTTGCAGTCAATACAAGAAGCAACACTGAAAAGGTAACAAAATATTGTGCACAGTGGTGAAAATATTAGCCTTTGCAAAAGCTAAATGGGAATTTGTAATATATCATGAGGAAAGCTACCCTGGCTGTGAGGCTCAATATGGCTGATGTTTCCTGGCAACCGGTTCCTTGCGGATCCTCTAGGGAACGTCAGCTGGTGACAGTCGGGCATGTTCCTTGCTCTCTGTGAAAAGCACACAATATTATATTACTGTATGCCAGGCACTAACACATACATCAGCAGCAACCCACTATGTGAGCTCATTGCCATTTCAGATTTCAGCATAATGTCTCAGGTATCTATATTTAGTTTACATTTATTTTTCATTCAGACAAATCAAGCGCTCTTCAGATCAATGGCCTTTGTTCTCCAAAGGCAGCTCGTGCTGATATACATGTAATCAGATCATAAGGTAGTTATTATATGTGAAGTTTTACATGCCATATATTTAAAATACGTTTGGATGTGTAAGTTTGCAGGAAATTACAATATAATTCCTAAATAATCTTGTGTCATTAGGCATAAACTCTAGGTGGCCAGAATTGTCCATCCTCAATATAACTCTGCCTGTGACGATAGGACACTCGTCATCTAAACAAAGACTGTGCTGGAACAGCAATGCATTTGGTTAAGTAAAAAGCTGCATCTTTCTACGTAGGAAAATGAAAAGTGCCAAAACATCGACAAGTCTAATATATTATCTAACCACTAGAGGGCAGTGCCATATGCACAGACACTGCTGAGATAAAAAAGCAGTAGATTCATTTTTAAATTTCAGTCCCTCGTTAGAACCCCCGTTTTTGTAAGATTTTTTTTCTTTGCTACTCCTGCTGCCACTCTCTGTTTCTTCCTCACGCTGATCGCCAAAACAAAACGAGAAGGGAATCTTTCTGCATTCGATTTATTTCACAGCAGATGAAGAGAGATACAGGGAACAGGGCATGAGGCCTTGAAAACCTTGCTATATTCAGATTTGCAGTGTACGGGATGCTGGCAAACGCTGTGTAAGAGCTATCTCACAGAATCATAGAAAATTAGGGTTGGAAGGGACCTCAGGAGGTCACATCTAATCCAACCCCCTGCTCAAAGTAGGACCATCCCCAACTAAATCATCCCAGCCAAGTCTTTGTCTCAGCTACCTGACCATTCAAGGAGGAATTTGCAATTATTTTAAACCCTACTCACACACTCCCTTTTTTCTCCATTAAAAGCATAGGGTTCAACCTTGATGTTGTGTTTTCTTGTATTGATTGTCATTTTTATGAAAGGTCCCAGCCTCATGGCTCTGGGGAATTAAAGCCTTGTTATCCAGAAAACTGCTATGGCACATGCATGGGGAACACTGTTCTCCCTTCACTGCCTCGGCAGTATGGCTCTATCCTACCCTTGTCTGGAGGACAGAGGAGTTTGGTCTATTTATTCAATCATGATCCTTTGCAACTGTCAGCAAGACTGCCACTGACATCCCTGTGAGCCTGCACTGTCTCTATCAATGCATGACTTACAGGCAGTCTAATAACCACCATTAGGTGGTGGTGATCAACCTGATGTTGAACTGGGGATGCTTAAACTATTCAGTCTGTGCCTGCACTTCATTATTTGCTTGTGTATTAGAAGTTCTAAGCCAGACTGAAGCCATATTAAAAACAGAAATGTTTTAACATACTTCCTGTGCTTCTTTAAATGTTAAATTATTCCCCACTAGAAATATTGAAAAATATTCATTATGCAGAGGTCAGGCAGATGGTTGATAGCGCTACATGAAATTCACACACACAAGACAACAGAATTGTTGCTAAGTATTGAATAGAAGCAGCTTAGGTACTTCAGTTACGAGGGAGAGGTTAGGGAGGGGAAACAGCCCAGAGAAATCAATTCACATTTGTAATGAATTTGGAAAGTTGTGTGCACATGCATATATATATATATATATTTGTGTGTGTGCGCACGCGCGCGCGCACACTGTATTCCCATTTACTCAGTTCTGAATCAACAAATGTTCGGTGACTTGTTTCAGAGCATCTTGTTTCACAATTCCAAGTTAATGGTCATTTATTTAAAAATCATAATAATCTTGCAAAATATAAGGGGCCAAATTCATGCTTGGTGTAATTTAGCTGACTTGGATCTGAAGCACAACTCAGTGTTTTGTGTGAGACGGTGATTATTGCTAGATAAACTAATGTCAAAACAAGACAGTTTTTTATTA
>NW_005842374.1:768281-793623 GCF_000455745.1 Alligator sinensis
CCTAGAGGGAACATTGCTGAACTCACAATAATCCTGTTTGCCTTAGTCTGAAGCATGCTTATGCATGGCTCTCTGTTTTTCTATACTTCCTGCAACAGAAACGCGGCTTCTCCCTTTAAGTGTGGAAACCGAAAGGTACTATGGACCTAAACAGACCTGCTCTTTTAGCATTTTTTCTGGATAGCAGCCTCTCCTTCTAGCTGCTACCTTAGAAACCATTGTTCCTGCCACAGTGTGCTATAGTTAAATCATTAATCAAATATAGAAAAAATGTAGGGTAAATAAACAAAAATTGCTATCAATTGAAGATTAGTCATTGACTTATTTGCCATTTAAATAAATTGCAGTGCATGTGAAAATATCAGATTGACAGATGTGGCTAGATTGACATTTTTAATTAATCCATACAAAAAGTATGACAAGAGTTGCGGAGGTGGAAATAGGTCACTCTGCCTCGGTCAGACTCAGGAGAGGCGACCAGCATGCATCACCAGTTACTTCATTTCACAGTGATGCCATTGGTCCTTGGTTCTTTTGGCAACACATTTAGATTTGGATATTTGCCCACTGGATTGAGACCACTGTCTGTCAGCAGTGGGTCAGCGCTGTAACAGCATTACAGTGTTAGATCACGAGCAAGCTGATCTGAAACTGAAGGAGTGGCCTTCAGTGAAATAATCCATATCATATAACCAGCCTCCAGATTAGTTGCTGATCCCCTCTCAATGCTGGATATGGCAAAAGAGTGGACTCCTGCTGTGGACTTGCCAGTCACTGGGCACTGATGAAGAGGTTTGAAGATGATGTTATTAGCACAGCTAATAACACAAGTTCATTTAAGCAATGATTTTTCATGTAGAAGAACATATTTCTATATCATATCAGAGGGAAACGGAGTAACCTCATCAGAGGCTGACTGTCACATTTCCTTATTTCTTCAGAGCATTATGTTTCATATTTTGGTACACAAAAGAGCTCCATTTGGATGCTCTGGACCTGAAATTTCCATTTATTTCAAAGGTGACAGGTTGATGAAGATACAGATAAAGTCCTGCCTTGGTCTGGTGCGCAGAGTACTGCTGGGATATATTTCAAGTCCCTTATTGTTTTCTGTTTATGAACAACCTGCCCCGAGGTGCTAATTAGCTGAAAGGATTGCATATACAAAAAAAAAATACTGTTGTGTTTTATTCCATACAGATACATTCCTGATGAAGGTGAATGTAACTGTTTGTGTTAATTGCTAGCATCCTAGATTTCGAAAACAGTAGGGTGATGGCAGATGTTTCTGAGACTAATGTTTTTCATTTTAAGGTAAGGTAAGTTCCAGGTTCTAGGGTAGTTCCTTAATAACTGATGATATACTAGATCAACTTCAAGATCAGCATGTGATCAGTTTCCATACATTACATTTCTTCAGATATGAATAAGCTTTATTCTCTAATAGACTGGGTACTTTTTCTCTGATTATTATCAGCTATTTTGTGTCTCAATTCCGTCTTGTGCATATTGGAACAAATTCTTCTGAGAGATCTGCTTTGATGCACAGATATTTGGCCTGTGTCAGGTATTTCCCCTTGGACTTTTCCTTTGGGAAACATGAGAACACAGGGCATTGGAGAAGATCATTGGTGGTCTTAAGTTAGTGTGTTGCTGCTTAGGATGGGTGATGACAAATGCAACTGAAATGGGCTTCAGGGAGCGGGGGCAGCTTGTTTTTTTCTTGGAGGAAGACAGGATTACTCAAATTTTCTCTCAGCTGCTTAGCCCTAAAAACCTTGCTGGATGGATCAAGTCTTAAAGACACTTATGGGTATTTAAGTAATAATGATACATCAATTTCAAACCGAACACTGTGCTTCAAAAGCAGCTGCAATAAAGGGAACCAGAGAGTTGTCTCCATGGGTTTATCTAACACAAATGAACACCAATTACAGTGTATTCTTTCCACTGGGACTTAGTCCATCATTTTGTCTAATTATGGTATGAATCCCACAATGGAAAAAGCAAAGCCCTCCTTCTGCAAAGAACCAGTTCCCTCTGGAAATCCTAAAAATCTTAAAGAACTGCAATTATAATACATTTCTCAATAAATTAGACAGCCATGGAAAGTATGTGCAATCCAGTTGCTGTGCTAAAATGCTCTGGGCATGAGAAAGATAATTGTAATTGTAGGAGAATATCAAATAGTTTATTCAACCTCCTGTCACCCTGGTTGGCTATGGGCTTTCACTGCATTTAAACTCTGGGTATATACTCAAAACTTTCACTGTCAAAGCTAGGTCAGTTGTCATGTATGATTGTTGACAAGTTAGCTTTACCAGTAAAAATCTTAGTGTAGACACTGATTTATGTGCAGTGAATCTACAGTTCTCAGTTCTGGCTCCAGACATGCTTATTCAGAAGTCATCATCACAAGTCATCATCACAACATGAACTTTTTTACAAAGTTTCAGATGAGACACTGAACATTCCTGAGCAATGATTTGCTCTGCCCCCAAAACATCTCTTGGCATCTGAGCTGAAACGCTTTAGTGGACTTCCTCAGAGTAGAAAGGATTTCAGGACCCTGAGCTGCCAATATTACAACTTTTAGCAACATTACATTTACCCAGATCTAGCCACATAAATCCTAGTTAGCGGTTAACATTAGGACATAATTAGGAAGATAAATAAGGGCAAATGGTGATTTCATCAGGAGTCATCTGAAGGCAGAATTTGGCCTTTGCCACCCTCTAGTTGCAAGGAAGGCCTGCTCAATTTGTGCTCAGTAAATCCAGGGATGATACTTATAGCTGAGAGAAAACTAAGAGCAAAATCATGTCCACTTCTGAAATCAACAACAAATGAAGAGACTGACCTATAGGAGGGGAAGTGATTTGCTTACAGTCGCATAGTGAGTCTGGCTAGGGACAGACATTCAAAAAGCCTGAGCCTGAATTGATTCAGTCTTTGCAGGTTAGTCTAACTGGCTAGGCTAAATTAGTTTGTAACTGCATGGACATCCTAGACATGCAGGCACATGCCTGCAGTGGCTCAGGCTAGAAGCGGGGAGGCACTAGAGCAGCCCTTCCTTGCCTTCCACAGTACTGAGCTGATGGGGGCTTTGTCAGGGCCTGGCAGGACACTCAGGGAATTGATAACACCATGTTTATCACCCCTAACTCAGTGTTTATCAGCCCATTAAGAAAACAACAGAGAAACATTACCAACTACTTGTTGATTCTGCCTTTGTCCCCCATCTGCCACAGCATGAACTGTAGCCAGCATGTGTCTACTAGCTAATACACAAGCACCTCTCTGTAAGGCGGGAGTGGTGGTGGGGAATTCCTGCTTAGCAGGGAGTGGTGGGGCGGGAGGGAGCAGCCTGCAGTCTCTGCCAAGCTCCAACCAGGGAGCAGAGGGGAGGGGCTAGCTCCGGCGGGGGGGAGAGAGGCCCACTCAGCCCAGGGAACATGCCAGGATGCTGGGGGAGTCTGGTTTAACTTAAACCAGAAAGGGGGTCTGGGACAGACATTGCATAAACTGGTTTGACCCAAATCAGTTAAGTCTCGTACTATATTCAACCATATTTATCTCAAACTGGTTTCAGCCATTTTCAAACTGGTTTATGTGCGCTGAATATCTGTTCTGTTTCAGGTTTAAATCAGTTTCTGACCACTTAAACCAGTTTATGTGTAATGTCTGTCCCTAGCCTCTGTGACAGCACAGGGGAGAGAACATATGTTTCCACACTCTGAGCCCTGTACTTCAGTTCACTCTTCTCCACTATCCAGCCCAGATTTGATTTATGCTGCTCAGAGGAGTGACGTTGCCAGTGAAGTTCCAGACCTCCAGTGGGTTATTCAGGAGACTGATATGACTGAATGGAAAAAAACCCAATGTGGACTATGGCTGCAAGCCTTTCCAGACTCAACACAGCAGTGGAATAATGACAAATGAACGTGATCTGAGTACTCAAAAGTATATAGTGAAATCATTTAAGAATGAGATCATTATGATTTACCAGATCAGTTTCTTAATATGATGTTCTCTTCCAAGTTTCTAACCCAGTGGATTTATTCAAGAAACATGATACTAAACGCTCTGGTGAATGCTAAATATAACTCTTGTTTTCATTCCTCAAAAAGCCTTGATTGCTCACCAAAAGTGAGAGAAAGACCTTTCATACTTCTAAAAAGATTTTTTTTTTAAGCTTTTCCTGGAGGGAAGCTGTATGTAGAATTTATTTAGAGATTATTATTTTTATATTATATATTTTTAATACATGATGTGAGGCACCCGTTCTGTTCCAGGAAGAAGTAAAAGGCTGGTGTCAATATCGAAAAACCTGGTTCTTTTTAAATTAGCAAACCACCGAGCCCTCCACAAGAGGTGTCAATCCCCGTCACGGTTGGGTCTGACATTGGAGGGTGGAGATTACCTGTGAGTTAGACAACAGCTCCCAGTGCTTGAAGTATATGGAAACTCCTTGTCTGCCGAGTTTGGTGTTCTTTGGGAGGGGCGGAGAGGGGAAATAAGAGAATTAATTCACACTTACGCATTAGCCTGCAAAAATTAAGCCAATCTGTGTACCTCTCCCAGAAACAGACAAACCTGGGAGCTCAAAAGTCCTTCAACTACAGTGGCTGTCAAATTGGTCCCTGGGACATGTGACGGTGGCCCCCAGAGAGTTGGTTAGTCACATGGAGCAGGCTCCTCATTTCACCTTTAAATCACATTCACAGAAGATAAAATTACATCAGTACTTTCCTGATGCAAATATTCAATGGCAGCAATGACTAGAGATGCTCTAGAGCACAAATGAGAGGGGAAGTGTCATTGTATAAAGCGGGCATGAATAAAGCTAAGTTCCTGCTCTTGAGCCCAGCCTCAGTGAAAGCCTATTGAAGGAGACTTTAGTTACATCTGGAAGAAAGAATGAGGTCACAGGACCATTGCACCCAGGAGCCTTTTGCACCCATTGCACCCATCAGCAACAGGCTGATATTTCTTATTTGTCTCCAGCTGTCACTTGTTTTGGATACTGTGAGCTTCCCAGATTCTGCTGTCTGCTGCTAGAGAGGTAGCGTTATTTTAAGTGATAAGTAATAAATGACTAGACTCGCTGGAACCACCTGTTGCATTCCCAGTTGGGTTGACTCTGTTGTTCATCTTTCCTGAGCAAACACATTAAGTTCCATGCAGTTAACAGCGGGGACTGAAATACCTTGCCACAGAGCTAGTGTAGCATGGGAAGCCAGAGTGCAAAGTCTCACTTTGATCTGAAAGGACCCATTGTGGCAGTAAGAGTCTAATTTAGTCTCCAGTGTCCATTCAGTCGTAGGGCTATCTGTTGCAACTGTCTCTTATGATGGTACATTCTGTGTATAACAAAAAAAATCCATTGAAGAGTGCTATTACACTACTTGCTTGTACAAATCTAACGATTCATTGGGCCACTACATGTGACAACTGCTGCACTACATGTGACAAATGCAGGTAGGTCTTACATTTCTGCTAGCCCCTGTCTCAGCAAGACAACATAACATAAAACATGGCAATTTGCCACGAAGACATAGGTGCAGTTCCACCTACTGATGCAAGAGCTGTTTATACTGATTGTTATACTGCTTAGTATGGGATTAGTTCTTTGTAGGGTGGCCATCATAGAGGACATTCCAGTTTTCTGCTACTCTGTTCTCTGTCCTCTATTGATACAAAACCCAACACCTTTCTCTCTTCAGGGGAAAATTGAGGACATAAAGCATCCGGTTTCGTATCAGTAGAGGACAGAGGACAGCTATGATGGCCACCCTAGTTCTTTGCTTCACTGGTCCATTAGACAAGTTATTTTAGAAAGGAAGTATAATTCATGTCATGCAGTGTTTATCCTTAGTTTTCATTTAGCAAACCCTTTCTGGGAAAGCATTCATGATGCAGTGGATGCTGTACATATAAATACACCAAGCACTCTGGAAAAAGCTTTGCAGTAACATATACTATATAATCACTTCTCATTAAAGTTCTGAGTTTTCAGCTTTATGAATTGCATTGGTTCCCACTGCATTTTCCCCTTTCCTTGGGTACATACCTTGCTTTGTGAGCTTCACAGCCACCTATTTTTAAATTCAGTGCCAGTAAACAAAGTAAGAAAAAAGGCAACTCTGGTTTAATCACTGCTTTGTTTCTGACTTTCTTTACTCGGTCATGACATGACAAGCATATCTGCACTCCAGTTTTGTCTTTTTAGGTCACTTTTGTGTTCCTTGTGATCTTCTGTGAATCATTCTTATAACTAACCTGCCATGCCTGCTCTGGATTTTGATATGAATGGTTTTATTAGCAAAACACACAGCTTCCAGAACAAAGCTACAATTCAAATATCCATGTCCACAGAGACCATTTTCATTTTCTTGGTGTCACCACTGTATAAATCACCAGTTTGTATTATACCCAAGTGTATCTTCTGCCCATTTGTACAATCCACACAGATTTTGGAGGGCTGATTGCAGTTATCTAGTGGGCTCCTTACAAAGCCTGCTTTTTTTATGACTATGAGCAAATTGTCAATATTAATTTCAGTTTGTCCATCTAGGGAAAAGAGGAGCAGTGATGTTGAACTACCTAAATGTAAAATGCACAGGGCTCCTCCAGCCTCTCAGTGGCAAAAAGTGATAACAAAGGACTACTCCAGCCTCTCAGTGGCAAAAAGTGATAACAAAGCTCAAGGCTTTGTCTTCCAGCCTCAGATTTATGCTTCCGGCTCAGATGAACATGAAAGGGTCCATCTTCCTCATGGAGCTTTTCAGAATTGACTGAAGAGACTTTTCAAACATCCCAGCAGTGAATGTTTCTTTTTGATTAAAAAAATAAATAAATCAGTGAAAACACGGTTTTTCATAAAAGTGTTATACTTTTGGGGAACTTTTATTCATTCTAAACCAAACTAAATAAATTGCAAAATAATAAGAAGAAGAAAATCATCCAGCCATTACAAGCACATCACCAGCATGTTGCATGTACAGCTTTTTTTCTGATTGTTTTGTGGCAAAATACTGTTTACCCTGATGCCAGATGATTTGATGTATAACAACCTGGGTCCAGAGGCAAGTGATGCAGTGAAGCAATAATGCATCGGGATGGATAATCACATGTAGAAGTCAAACAAAGAAAAAGCAATCTCAGCATTCTGATCCCTTTCTTCCCCGATAGCTCATCTAGTTGCAGATCTGTCTGTAAAGAGTCCAACTTTGCTATATTTCAAGAGCAACTGTCCCTTTCAGACTGGATCTACAGTATAACTGTAAACAGCTTCAAAATTCACTACATGACCCAGATATTAGTCAGGGCAAGGCATACTCAGAGATCTTTTTCTTTCTCTTTCTCTTTCCTGCCTGTATCTGTACTGAACAACAACAGTAGCAACTTCTGTCTTTATGCTCACATGAATAACCTTGAAAGTGAATGCCAAGTGTAAAATATACTATGATCTGCCTTTGTGTATCTGTGCAAAGCAGGGCTGTGCAAAATGTTGATGGGTGTTTCGTTTCGAAGCTGTTTTGACGCATTTCGAGCTTGAAACAGCAAAAATGAAACGAAACCGAAGGCTTTGAAAGAAAATGAGGGCACTTGAAACTCGAGTGCACTCAAGCACAACTCTATGATCATTTCCCCAACTCTTCCCAGGGGGCATGGGCCCCCAATATACGCGCAGGGTTTCAGCAAGCTGGGGCCAGTGACAGCAGCTCGGCGCAGCACACACCAAGCACCAGGAAGACTTGTGCACCAGAAAGACTGCAGTGGCAGCCTGCTAAAACCTGGCGCACAGATCCGGGGGCTCACACCCCCTGGGAAGAGCTGGGGAAATAATCAGAGAGCTGGGGAATCGAACCAGGAAGTGGGAGAATGTTCTGGTCCCTGAACATTCCCCCAGTTCCTGGTTTGATCCCCAGCTCCTCAATCTTTCCTCCAGCAATCTGATCGCTTTCCCCAGCTCTTCCTGTGGGTCACGGGCCTCTGGATGATGCAGGATGACAACAGGCTGCCAGCTGGCGATGGCGGCAGCTCTGGGCTATTTCCCCAGATGGCAGCAGCAGCCTGCTGAAACCCCACGTGGAAATCCAGGGGCCTGTGCCCTCTGGGAGGAGTCTGGCACAGCCCCACAGCCCTCCTGAGGGGTGCAGGCCCCTGGATCTGCATGTGTGATGACAGCAGGCTGCTGCCGCCAGCTGGGACCAGCGCCAGCACCCGAGTGTGTGCGGCATAGCCCGTGCCAAGCGCTGGGAAGAACCCAGTACTGGCGCTGGCCCCAGCCGGCAGCGGCAGGCCTGGCGATGGCGGCAGCTCTGGGCTATTTCCCCAGATGGCAGCAGCAGCCTGCTGAAACCCCACGTGGAAATCCAGGGGCCTGTGCCCTCTGGGAGGAGTCTGGCACAGCCCCACAGCCCTCCTGAGGGGTGCAGGCCCCTGGATCTGCATGTGTGATGACAGCAGGCTGCTGCCGCCAGCTGGGACCAGCGCCAGCACCCGAGTGTGTGCGGCATAGCCCGTGCCAAGCGCTGGGAAGAACCCAGTACTGGCGCTGGCCCCAGCCGGCAGCGGCAGGCAGGCCAGCAACTGATACGAGTTTTGCTTTGAACAGTTTGAGGTGCTGTTTTCCAGAAACCCCTGCACCGATCTCCTTGTAACTTGGCAGGCTTCAGTCCCTCAGAAGGGGCTACCATCCCTGCAATTTTCATCTGAATCAGGCAAGAAATGACAGAAGTATAGGCATTTTTGTAATTTCCCATTATAGCCTATGGGCAAAATGTCGAAACAGTGTCAAAACAGCATCGAAACAGCAAAACAGTTTTGACAAAATGAAACAGAACAATGCTTCAAAACAGTGAAATGAAACACTGTTCCTTCAAAACGGCAAAATGGAAGTCAAAACGAAACAGTGCTGTTTCGCACAGCCCTAGTGCAAAGCATTGCAGTGCGGTACCCAGGCTAGCTCAACTATCAGAGGCAGTAGGGCTGCTGTAGTGTGGCACTCTATCCAGACTAGTCCTGCTGAGTGGCTGTTTATAGAAGCCAAAGTGGGGCTCAGTACTAATACGGTTATATTGCTTCTACTATCTGTGATAGCTTGTTCAGACTATTGGATGTCTGGGGGAGTCTCTGTCTTGGTTGCCCTTTTGGGAACAGGCGGAAACTATGGAAAAACATTGGATGACTATCAGTACGCAGGTGGTGTAGCCTTCATCCTCACAGCTAAGTGGGCAGGGTGCCAGCCTGAGTACGAAAGAGCC
Organism: Alligator sinensis; assembly: GCF_000455745.1. NCBI lineage: Eukaryota > Metazoa > Chordata > Crocodylia > Alligatoridae > Alligator > Alligator sinensis. Next base: position 777,554 of record NW_005842374.1, read on the forward strand.
TTTCTCAGACATTCACCTATGACCTCAAAGGAGTTTGCCAACCCCCGTTAAAGCACCACCACACTTGGGTGAGAAGATTTTGTATATAGATAGCAGAGGGACAATGCCTGAGTAGAAGCCCAGTTCAGTGTAGACATACTTTTGATGACCAAGATGACCAAGTCAAATTCAAGGACTTTCGGGATCTTCTTTCACGCACAGACCAAGGGTTTAACTTTGTATAATGAAAGGCTCAAGGACTGAAAACAAACATCCGGGGCTAGATTGTACTGGTCCTAATAAGGCTGATCTCTGTCTGGGTAGAGGGTGAAGAGAGCAAAGACTTTGTTCCTGGATGGACCTGAACAGCATTGCCAAAAACTGATTTAAAGAACTGATTTATATGTGCTGTATTCCTTCACAGTCCTTACTCTAGTCAGCTTCCTAAATTTCACTTGAGCCTAACACTGATGTCACTATTTCTCTAGCTTAAAGTGGCTACAGCTTTTTTGGAGCCCATCAGCAATTTGATTACTCAGATGGTACTTCCCACATTTTCATGGTCTGCAAAATGCTTCAAATTACCAGAGCAGACACTTGAGAAAACAAGATCAGAAATTGAAACCTTAACAGGGTTGTTGTAATTTTTTTCCATTAGTAATTAACAATCTAAAAAAATGCCTCATAGTTTTAGTAGGTTTGCAGTCTATTAAAAGTTATTAGAACACTTGAGTACATTAGCACTAAAGTGTTAAACGGATCATCTGGATAGATGCTTGTGTCCATAAAACCATATGAGTAAGCAGCAGATGAATGATTACCATACCTACAATGTCATTCAGGACATTTTGGAGGAATAATTTTAGTGTGTCAGCTCTGTATAAAGCAAAAATATAGTTTGGACATAAAAAAAAGAGATTTAGAAAGTAACAGAAACCATTCCTAAGATCTCATGTGATAGCTCTAAGACCTATAATACTTTGACCCAGAAAACAGGATGAGTGCATGAGTCACTTTAGAAAGACTGTGGTTGTTAGCACGTGTGAATTATATTTGGGAAATCAATTAATGCATCTACAAGAGAAGGAAGGGAAAGAAATGTCCTTCTCTGAATAGTTAATCATAATTTTTCTCTCCAGTCGATCTGTTTACTTATAAACCAAATTCTTGTGAAAACTCAGATAGGGGTTATTTATTAATTGCATCCAGTTCAACAGAACTGTTCTTGATTGGTACGGATCCACTTCCACAATCACCAGATATCATAAGCAGCTGAATGATTTCCTCCTGCCTAGACTTAAAAAATTCTCTACATACTTCTGACAAGTACCACACCATCTAAAATGCATTTAATTCAGGATTAGTATTCAAAGCATAACATCAATGGCTTTGGAAGATGGGCTTAGTCTTCCTCTGTCATGAAAGGACTGAGCGGAATATTTGCATATGAAGCAGTCCAGGGAGGAAAAAAGTGAGCACATTAATCAAAGAGTTAATTTTTGCTGTGCTCCTTGCTGGTTTATGCTGATGCCTAGGCACATGCTAATTTTTTGAAGCACCGAGGTGAACTTTAGAAGCCATAAATGCCTCATATTCCTTTTGAACCTTTATTACCTGCTATAAATAATAGCTGGTGATGGAAGTCCCAAAGCCCTTTATGGAGCTTAGACTCAATCTTGAAACCAGAACTATAACATGGCACCACTTTAACATGTATGTGAACATGTATGTGGAGTGGATCCGCTGTGAATGCTGAGCAGAGCTGTAAACTAAAAATTGCGGTTAGATGGCAGCTGTAAATTGGCATACACCTAATGAATACATTCCCCAGCTTTGCTTTGACTCCCAAATCCTCTCTTGGTGCCTGTTAGGCATTGATCAGAATGCATATGAATACATTTTAATGCTTTTCCTTTTTCCTTGGCATATTTACAGCCCTACCCAAGCATACTGTGACTATTAAGCAGACCTCATTCCCTGTGGATGTTTCCTCCAGGGGTCTCAGCTAGGAAAGTTAATAGAGGGTGACTGGACAGATTGTAAATCCTGTTTTTTATCCCCATAAGATATAACTGTATTTGAGTATGCAGTCATGTTTTAACATATGTATGTTATTTCATGTTAACTAGCATGACAGTAGTCAACACACACATTTCTTGCTGGATTCAGGATTAAATATGACAACTGGGCAAACATATGTGTTTGGTTTATATTAGCAGTGAGTTCAAGTGCAGACATTTCTGAACAATGCATACAGTGGTACCCAGATCAGTCTTATCCTGGTGATTTGGAACCTGGTTAAGTTACAGCAGGCTGTCCACTGCAGGACAAATCACTCGTCTTTTTGTTGTGGCTCTTTCTTTAAAAAGCATTGCTTCTCTGCTCAGCTGGAGCTTGTCAGCAGTCCTCTACAGCTGATTGAAGAAGCTGTGTCCTTTAAAATAAAAGCTGCAGCAATCCTTGTGCAGTCCCATAAAGCTGTTTGCTACAGCTATATATCACCCTCAGTTAGTTCACAAATTCTCATTTTTACAAGGCAGCTAGGCATGTAACTCTATGAAGTATCCACAGTCTACAGTATTCAGTGGGGAAAGTTAGACTGTTAGCATGTTAGCTTCCATGAGTTAATTAATGCAATGCAAAATCTTAAGACAGGCCAGTTTGTAATATTTATAGTTAAAGGTTGAGGTAAAGAGTAATAGGGAGCCTAGGGTTTAACTTCACCTGTGTTAAAACTACAACTGTCCTACTTTCACTAGAGTTGTACCATGTTAGTTAACACTTGGTAGCTCCTATGAGGTAAAGGCGCATTTTCCCCTAGTGAAGATAAGGCCTAAGAGTAAATCAAGGTCTTATAGGGTCAATGAAACCAAGTAACATGACTTCACATGTCTTGTGGCTTTCAACCAGAGATGGGAGAAAATGTATTTTTGGTCCCTCTTCCAGCTATAAACAAGAAAGTTTCTTGACATGGATCCCCCTCTGCTGAGGTTTGCTGTTGCAAAGTTAAATTCACTGCTGGAGCCCTGGGATGATGTAAAAATGCGTGTTTATCCAAAAACATATTCTTTAAACAACCCCCTCTGCTCACACTCAAGGGTTTATTAATGCAGCACTATTGTGAATGTTGACAAAAATCATGCAGATTGGACAAGCGAAGAATGAAGCCCACAGAAAGGTAAGGATTATGGCTTATGCCCAGTTTTAAGGGGACTGGGAAGACAAATCTTGTTATGCTGAAGAGTCTGGGGGGCATTAGGGACAACAGTAACAGCTTCTGTCTCCTGATGACTGTGGACTAAATTCGGGTAGTGTGACTGATGCTGGGCTGGACTCCACCATTGCAATGACTTGCGCAGAAGGGGAAATAGGTAGAGACGCATGGAGCTGCCTTGTCCCAGGATTATGCCTCTATTAGTTAAAGCCTCATTCCAATGTCCTCCTGGGGCTAGGGTGGAAGTGATCTGCCCCAGCTCTGGTGATAGTGGTATCACAGAGAATTAAGAGGGCTCATGGTGTACCCTTACTTAGCATGTGTGATGACAGCAGGCTGCTGCCGCCAGCTGGGACCAGCGCCAGCACCCGAGTGTGTGCGGCATAGCCCGTGCCAAGCGCCGGGAAGAACCCAGTACTGGGGCTGGCCCCAGCCGGCAGCGGATGGCAGCAGCAGCCTGCTGAAACCCCACGTGGAAATCCAGGGGCCTGTGCCCTCTGGGAGGAGTCTGGCACAGCCCCACAGCCCTCCTGAGGGGTGCAGGCCCCTGGATCTGCATGTGTGATGACAGCAGGCTGCTGCCGCCAGCTGGGACCCAGGGGCCTGTGCACCCCAGGAGGGCTACGGGGCTGTGCCAGACTCCTCCCAGAGGGCACAGGCCCCTGGATCTGCATGTGTGATGACAGCAGGCTGCCACTGCCAGCAACTGATACGAGTTTTGCTTTGAACAGTTTGAGGTGCTGTTTTCCAGAAACCCCTGCACCGATCTCCTTGTAACTTGGCAGGCTTCAGTCCCTCAGAAGGTGTGCACCCCAGGAGGGCTACGGGGCTGTGCCAGACTCCTCCCAGAGGGCACAGGCCCCTGGATCTGCATGTGTGATGACAGCAGGCTGCCACTGCCAGCAACTGATACGAGTTTTGCTTTGAACAGTTTGAGGTGCTGTTTTCCAGAAACCCCTGCACCGATCTCCTTGTAACTTGGCAGGCTTCAGTCCCTCAGAAGGGGCTACCATCCCTGCAATTTTCATCTGAATCAGGCAAGAAATGACAGAAGTATAGGCATTTTTGTAATTTCCCATTATAGCCTATGGGCAAAATGTCGAAACAGTGTCAAAACAGCATCGAAACAGCAAAACAGTTTTGACAAAATGAAACAGAACACTGCTTCAAAACAGTGAAATGAAACACTGTTCCTTCAAAACGGCAAAATGGAAGTCAAAACGAAACAGTGCTGTTTCGCACAGCCCTAGTGCAAAGCATTGCAGTGCGGTACCCAGGCTAGCTCAACTATCAGAGGCAGTAGGGCTGCTGTAGTGTGGCACTCTATCCAGACTAGTCCTGCTGAGTGGCTGTTTATAGAAGCCAAAGTGGGGCTCAGTACTAATACGGTTATATTGCTTCTACTATCTGTGATAGCTTGTTCAGACTATTGGATGTCTGGGGGAGTCTCTGTCTTGGTTGCCCTTTTGGGAACAGGCGGAAACTATGGAAAAACATTGGATGACTATCAGTACGCAGGTGGTGTAGCCTTCATCCTCACAGCTAAGTGGGCAGGGTGCCAGCCTGAGTACGAAAGAGCCTTTCTCAGACATTCACCTATGACCTCAAAGGAGTTTGCCAACCCCCGTTAAAGCACCACCACACTTGGGTGAGAAGATTTTGTATATAGATAGCAGAGGGACAATGCCTGAGTAGAAGCCCAGTTCAGTGTAGACATACTTTTGATGACCAAGATGACCAAGTCAAATTCAAGGACTTTCGGGATCTTCTTTCACGCACAGACCAAGGGTTTAACTTTGTATAATGAAAGGCTCAAGGACTGAAAACAAACATCCGGGGCTAGATTGTACTGGTCCTAATAAGGCTGATCTCTGTCTGGGTAGAGGGTGAAGAGAGCAAAGACTTTGTTCCTGGATGGACCTGAACAGCATTGCCAAAAACTGATTTAAAGAACTGATTTATATGTGCTGTATTCCTTCACAGTCCTTACTCTAGTCAGCTTCCTAAATTTCACTTGAGCCTAACACTGATGTCACTATTTCTCTAGCTTAAAGTGGCTACAGCTTTTTTGGAGCCCATCAGCAATTTGATTACTCAGATGGTACTTCCCACATTTTCATGGTCTGCAAAATGCTTCAAATTACCAGAGCAGACACTTGAGAAAACAAGATCAGAAATTGAAACCTTAACAGGGTTGTTGTAATTTTTTTCCATTAGTAATTAACAATCTAAAAAAATGCCTCATAGTTTTAGTAGGTTTGCAGTCTATTAAAAGTTATTAGAACACTTGAGTACATTAGCACTAAAGTGTTAAACGGATCATCTGGATAGATGCTTGTGTCCATAAAACCATATGAGTAAGCAGCAGATGAATGATTACCATACCTACAATGTCATTCAGGACATTTTGGAGGAATAATTTTAGTGTGTCAGCTCTGTATAAAGCAAAAATATAGTTTGGACATAAAAAAAAGAGATTTAGAAAGTAACAGAAACCATTCCTAAGATCTCATGTGATAGCTCTAAGACCTATAATACTTTGACCCAGAAAACAGGATGAGTGCATGAGTCACTTTAGAAAGACTGTGGTTGTTAGCACGTGTGAATTATATTTGGGAAATCAATTAATGCATCTACAAGAGAAGGAAGGGAAAGAAATGTCCTTCTCTGAATAGTTAATCATAATTTTTCTCTCCAGTCGATCTGTTTACTTATAAACCAAATTCTTGTGAAAACTCAGATAGGGGTTATTTATTAATTGCATCCAGTTCAACAGAACTGTTCTTGATTGGTACGGATCCACTTCCACAATCACCAGATATCATAAGCAGCTGAATGATTTCCTCCTGCCTAGACTTAAAAAATTCTCTACATACTTCTGACAAGTACCACACCATCTAAAATGCATTTAATTCAGGATTAGTATTCAAAGCATAACATCAATGGCTTTGGAAGATGGGCTTAGTCTTCCTCTGTCATGAAAGGACTGAGCGGAATATTTGCATATGAAGCAGTCCAGGGAGGAAAAAAGTGAGCACATTAATCAAAGAGTTAATTTTTGCTGTGCTCCTTGCTGGTTTATGCTGATGCCTAGGCACATGCTAATTTTTTGAAGCACCGAGGTGAACTTTAGAAGCCATAAATGCCTCATATTCCTTTTGAACCTTTATTACCTGCTATAAATAATAGCTGGTGATGGAAGTCCCAAAGCCCTTTATGGAGCTTAGACTCAATCTTGAAACCAGAACTATAACATGGCACCACTTTAACATGTATGTGAACATGTATGTGGAGTGGATCCGCTGTGAATGCTGAGCAGAGCTGTAAACTAAAAATTGCGGTTAGATGGCAGCTGTAAATTGGCATACACCTAATGAATACATTCCCCAGCTTTGCTTTGACTCCCAAATCCTCTCTTGGTGCCTGTTAGGCATTGATCAGAATGCATATGAATACATTTTAATGCTTTTCCTTTTTCCTTGGCATATTTACAGCCCTACCCAAGCATACTGTGACTATTAAGCAGACCTCATTCCCTGTGGATGTTTCCTCCAGGGGTCTCAGCTAGGAAAGTTAATAGAGGGTGACTGGACAGATTGTAAATCCTGTTTTTTATCCCCATAAGATATAACTGTATTTGAGTATGCAGTCATGTTTTAACATATGTATGTTATTTCATGTTAACTAGCATGACAGTAGTCAACACACACATTTCTTGCTGGATTCAGGATTAAATATGACAACTGGGCAAACATATGTGTTTGGTTTATATTAGCAGTGAGTTCAAGTGCAGACATTTCTGAACAATGCATACAGTGGTACCCAGATCAGTCTTATCCTGGTGATTTGGAACCTGGTTAAGTTACAGCAGGCTGTCCACTGCAGGACAAATCACTCGTCTTTTTGTTGTGGCTCTTTCTTTAAAAAGCATTGCTTCTCTGCTCAGCTGGAGCTTGTCAGCAGTCCTCTACAGCTGATTGAAGAAGCTGTGTCCTTTAAAATAAAAGCTGCAGCAATCCTTGTGCAGTCCCATAAAGCTGTTTGCTACAGCTATATATCACCCTCAGTTAGTTCACAAATTCTCATTTTTACAAGGCAGCTAGGCATGTAACTCTATGAAGTATCCACAGTCTACAGTATTCAGTGGGGAAAGTTAGACTGTTAGCATGTTAGCTTCCATGAGTTAATTAATGCAATGCAAAATCTTAAGACAGGCCAGTTTGTAATATTTATAGTTAAAGGTTGAGGTAAAGAGTAATAGGGAGCCTAGGGTTTAACTTCACCTGTGTTAAAACTACAACTGTCCTACTTTCACTAGAGTTGTACCATGTTAGTTAACACTTGGTAGCTCCTATGAGGTAAAGGCGCATTTTCCCCTAGTGAAGATAAGGCCTAAGAGTAAATCAAGGTCTTATAGGGTCAATGAAACCAAGTAACATGACTTCACATGTCTTGTGGCTTTCAACCAGAGATGGGAGAAAATGTATTTTTGGTCCCTCTTCCAGCTATAAACAAGAAAGTTTCTTGACATGGATCCCCCTCTGCTGAGGTTTGCTGTTGCAAAGTTAAATTCACTGCTGGAGCCCTGGGATGATGTAAAAATGCGTGTTTATCCAAAAACATATTCTTTAAACAACCCCCTCTGCTCACACTCAAGGGTTTATTAATGCAGCACTATTGTGAATGTTGACAAAAATCATGCAGATTGGACAAGCGAAGAATGAAGCCCACAGAAAGGTAAGGATTATGGCTTATGCCCAGTTTTAAGGGGACTGGGAAGACAAATCTTGTTATGCTGAAGAGTCTGGGGGGCATTAGGGACAACAGTAACAGCTTCTGTCTCCTGATGACTGTGGACTAAATTCGGGTAGTGTGACTGATGCTGGGCTGGACTCCACCATTGCAATGACTTGCGCAGAAGGGGAAATAGGTAGAGACGCATGGAGCTGCCTTGTCCCAGGATTATGCCTCTATTAGTTAAAGCCTCATTCCAATGTCCTCCTGGGGCTAGGGTGGAAGTGATCTGCCCCAGCTCTGGTGATAGTGGTATCACAGAGAATTAAGAGGGCTCATGGTGTACCCTTACTTAATTGCATGGGTTCACAGCTGTGCTTTCGTGGCATCATACCTTCCTCTTCCGGTAGTACATTCCTCCCAGTGATTCAACTGAAATCAGTGGGAGCACTGGAAGCTATTACTTTACTCCACGTGAGGCAGAATCTGGTCGCAGGTATATGATGGCAATAATACAAAGCCACCAGATGATTCACAATGGTTTTATACTATTTCTCTTTATGTTTAGAAAAACTGTTTTAGCAGATGGACAAGTGGGAAGCACACCAATTTGGGGAGATGGGAGGGTGATGAAACTACACCCACAGCATTACAGCGCCCGTGACTCCATGCTTCAACTACAGTTATCATTCAACATCACCAAAATAATGCCAAAGTTCATCCAGTTCTGTCAAGTTAATTACAATCGTGACAGCAGTTTCAGCAGTCTTGTTCCCTAGGCATCCTGTGCTCTTGAAAATTACAAGTGGGAATAAAAAAAATCCAAAAGACTCAAAATGGGAGAACATTTTTAATGAGAAAAGCCAACTTTAAAATTGCTAGCTGTGTAAAGATAACTAGTACACATACTGTGAATATATTCTTTCTAACAAAAATACGTATAGCTCTTGTTGTAAATATCCTGTCGAGGGACCATACCAGGGTATATGGTATACTGAGCTATGTTCTGCTTGAAACGGAGACACAAAACACTGGAAGAGTAAAGATATCTGTTGGTAGTAAAGGCTGCCTTTTCTGGCAGTGTTATTTAGAAATATAGTATCTGCCCAAATATATTCTATGATATAATATAACTATAATCTCATATAAAATGGATCAATCCTTTATGTACATTATATTTATGAAATTTATTTTTCAACAATTAAGGAACTCTTGTTAACGCTTATAGGAACTTGAAAGGAACTTTAACAGAAAAAGCAGAAGCCCAATCCTGCCGCCCACCCTTGAGAACATTGCTACCGAGCTCGGGGTAATCAGGGTGGGGTCCCAAACTAGCGTCTGATTCTGTCATCTTGCTTTACGCCTGATGGCATGTAGACCATTTAGCAAAACCTGCAGTTCGATCCTGGGTCTCTGGAGGTAGAACATTCCCTCCATGTGCAGTTGTCATGTCTTAATTGTTCTCTTCCTGTTTTAGATTAGCAATCATTACAAGGGTTACAAGAAACGCCATAGAAAAGATGGCAATGAAGTTAAGATTGTGCTAGATAAATATATACTTTAACTTGCATTATTATGTGCTCTTGTTGCTAAACAAAAAGAATTGTATCAGGTAAACTTATGTTGCCTATCCTTTTTAGATGTCCATGGCAGTATGAATTGGTGGCAGTATGGCATGGCAAGATGAAATCCCACAGCAAGCAGAACCTGGGCTCCTTGGTACATCAGGCTAATGCTGCACTGCTAGAGATGCCATTCCTCAGAGGAAAAATAAAACTGACATCTTAGATAGTCAAGTGATGACCCCTTGGCACAGGGGTTAAGGACAGCCTATCTCCTGGACTACCATCAGCTTCCAGGTAAGTGTGTTCTAATGTCCAGGGCTGGATAGGTGTTATTGCTGAAAGCATATTAACTGTTGGATTTGCTCATGCAGCCACTCCACTAGGTGTTTTGCATGTTGACTTTGCCTTTCTTGGGGTACTTTGTATATACAAGAAGCCATATTGACCATGATACCATTCAATATGCAGAAGTGATCTTTAAACAATATTCTAGTAAGAACAGCAGTGGCAAACAACACTAGTCCTTGATGGAAGGCAGACATGTCCAGCGTAGATATAGTGCACCATTTTTTCCTATCGCGACAGATGAAGGAGCCAAACACCCAGTCCAGAACAGCCCAATAGATCTCAGAACGTAAATAAAGATACCGCAGTTTCTGAAGCCCTGGAAGAACCAGTTCTTGTTATTATCACAGGACTGTGGAGTCAGTGTCATTTCTAATTTTAGCACTGTTTGTGTGTGGGGAGTTTGTACTTTCTAGGCCCTTAGGGAGAGGGGAATTGGCAAATGATTGCCTATAAAAGTGGAAAGCACCAGGGAGCTTTATCACTAGGCTAGATTTAGACTAGAGCAAAAACTATGCTAGTTAAAATCCATGACCTGTACAGATGAATTTGAGATTATCTCTAGCTAAAAAGGCTTCTTGCAAGGGATAGTGGAGCCAACATCACCAACATTATTAACATGTCATATTGGACGCTCATTTTTCTGATCCACATGAAGAAAGTCTCTGTTTATTTAACAGAGGGTAGTGTACATTTAAATATAAAGAGACTAGAAGGACTTTGCCTGTGTACCATTTCATACTTTTAATATAGTTTTTTCTTTCTTTTCCAACTGGTCTGCTGAGGTCTTGAAACTCAAACCTGTTTTATGGTGCTCACAGGCTTTTCTTTAAAGTTCCATGCAAACTGTTTAGTTATTTAGGATAACTCTAAAGTACAAAGCTACGTGTGCTGATTTATTATTGCAGTGCCAGTTGCTGGCATTTTTTCACTGTCTTTGTTGCAGGGGAGGAGGAGAAGCATTAGGAAGATAACGCAACATGGAAAAGGTTGTGCTAAGTTTGGGCCTAGTAAGATCAACAATATTAATTTAATTCACAAATGTTAACTAGCATTTAATCATTGAGTGATACTGGAAGGTTGAAAGAAATAAGCATAATTTGCAGGCAACTCAATTCCTGGAAAGGAAGGGCAGGGATGTAGAGGAAACCTGTCCCCTGAGTTTTCCTTTCAAGTACTGCTTGTTTTGTGCAAATACCATTTTACCTTTAGTTTCTTTCATTTTTAATCAACATTCTTCTTTTGATAGTTGGCATGCACCATCCACCATTTGATTTTTAATGTTTCAAAGTAATTAGCACCCCCAATATGTGATGCATATTCCATTTATAAGAACATTTATATATTTCTGAAGCTGCATTTTGCAAATCTGCTATGCTGAGTAGAAAAAAAAACACTTTTCTTCTGGAAAGCTTTTCCTTCTGGCATAGGATGGAAGTCTGGGGATTCAGAAGCCACTGCTCAATTTTGTATGTGCCTTGTGGACTCACTAAGTTTGTGTCACAAAAAATGTTGTTGTGTCCTCTCTTTTTACATACAAGAAATGTGTTTCTATAATAGATGGGTGTCACAACCCAAGGGTGTGATTTTTGTTTGTGCGCGCTTCGGCACTGCTAAATTGTTCCCGCTAAATTGCAGCTTCTTTGCATGGTGGAGTTTTCTGCTGCAAAAGAGAACCCCGGTGCAAAAGAATTCCCACCACCAGTAGCTTTCTTTGCAGGGTGCATTTCTTTGTTGCAGCACAGAAATGCTCGTTGCAAAGAGTTCCCGCCATTTGTATGCTAATTCCAGCCCCATTATTGGCCAGTTCTAAATTATTCACACGTGGCGGCTAGTGATTGGCTTGCTAGCCATTGGACCCAGTGCATTTAAAGCAGGCAACAGGGGTCTGATCAGCCTCTAGCCTCTCTCCGTCACCGATCACAAACCTCGACGTATCCCTCTCCCTGCGCGCACAAGTTCCACGGAGCCTAGCAAACTTCGTGTGAGTTTATTCAGAGCTCTTTTGTATGAGTACTTTCTTCGGTTGGCGTGACGGGCTCGCAGTTTAGAGCCTCCAACCGGCTGGGCTAGAAGAATGTTCACGGGAAGGAACTCTAGTCCGCCTCTCCTCTTTTCTATCTGTAACCGCAACTCAAGCAAGTTTTCCTGCCTGCACCGCGACCATCTTCGGTGTAAGTAAATAATCTTTAAATCAACCATTACGCGTCCGTGACTAATTCTAGCTCGCCACTGGTCCTCTCTGACCCTGCGTGCCCGGGCTGCTGGCCACAGCCCACGTGCGCAAAGACAGGCCCGGCTCGCCCCCGGCTCGCACATGGCGACGAGGATGGGATCAGGAGAGAACTCGCCCATGGCAACCCAGGTGGGATCGGGAGAGGGCCCGCACAATGGGAAGATAGCTCAGTGGATATATCTTTCGGAAAACATTCTTTCAAGTTTCTCTTTGGTTTTTGACTGTTATTATGGTAGCTTTAAATATTTGCTGCAAGGCTGTTTGGAGGGATCTGACTCTTTCCTGACAGCAAGCGGGCTTTTATGTTTCTGATTTTCTTTAGGACAGGTGTCTTCCTCTGTTCTCACTGAAATGAAACCTTTCAAAACATGTTGCTTGCAGTCCTCTTGGATACCCAACCACGGGCAGACAAAGCTTGCCATTCCCCATTCTTTCTGTACATTTGACCAAAAGGAAGGGATTCTTGACCTGAAGAATTCTTTCTTCCAGCATTTTTCCTTCTGGTGCGTTACGTGCTAGGAATCCTGCCATGCATCTCCACATCTGTGAACTGCTGGACGTTCTCTGTGCTTTCTGGAGAAGTAGTGATTGGGGAGATAACATGTTTCAAGCGTAAGAGCATGGTGAAGAGCAGGATGAGAAGAATGGCTAGGAGCGTCAGGAACAAACCCACATACATGTACAGGTTGGAATATTTGTCTGTGGTCGTATCTACTTCTGTAGCCAGAGTTGGGAAGTGGGAGCGGCCAGTTAGATTCCCACGGTATTTAAAATAAATCTCAGTCATTGCTCACTGTCAGGTTTTGTCCATTTTCTCTATTCACCAGTAAACATGTTGTCTTTCTTCACCAAGCTCATGCAGGGCTATGCAGAGAGGGCACTTACACCTGAAGGATGGATAGGTTCTCACCAGTACTCTGCAGAAAAAAGAGGGATATCGATGTTGATGCTGAGAACACCAGCCCACTGAGCTAAGCAGATTGCCCTAGAAGAGCCTTTGGGAGTCATTTCTCACATGTCCTATTAGTTACAATGACAAAAAAAAAAAAAATCAGTCTCACGTTTCATGTTACCACGGGGTTTTTATTTTGCCCAAATCTCTCCAGGGGATATAATGCTTCAGTCGTCTTCTAGGACTGACATCTGAGTTGTTGTAAGGCTTTCTTCTTTCCAGGCTTTCCTTTCTCAGCAAAGAAAGTGAACTTTCTGTCAACTGATCACACTGCAGATGATTTATCCTTAAGCAGCATGGCAGGATTGTTTTATCTCTGCTTATCTGATTGATGATCTCTGCTCCTCCTAGTTAGGAGCATCAGTGAGTAGATTTAAACAAAGTTTAAAGAATATCAGGTCTTTTCTACTTCCCGCCTTCAAATGATTCTTTCATTAGGGCCAGTCAGAGATCAGCCTTCCTAAAAGGAAAAAACAGTGAGAGGAGAGAGTAAAAACAATTGTTAAACAGAGCTTGTAGAGTAACAGAGATAAAAGATGATGTGATTTCATAGACATCAGGGCTGGAAGGGACCTCGGAAGATCATCGAGTGCAGCCCCCCGCCCAAAGGGCAGGAAGTCAGCTGGGGTCATAGGATCCCAGCAAGATAAGCATCCAGTTTCATCTTGAAGGTGTTCAATGAAGGCGCTTGAACCACCCCCGGTGGCATGCTGTTCCAGACCTTGGGGGCTCGGACAGTAAAGAAATTCTTCCTTATGTCCAGCCTGAAACGATCTTGATGTGAAACTGATGTCTGTTCTGATCCGTGTTTAGACTGCTGATTCCTGCATTTGCCAGGAATTTATTTAGGAATTGTAAAGAACCAATTAAGTGAATCAATTGATGTGATCCCGTAAAGTATCCGGAGATTAGGAAAAACATTATGTGTAAATAAAAGTTCATTATACCTTTAGAGGAAGGATACTCTTACCCTGCTTATTTCACAAAGAATTCCTAGTCCAGCATTCAGGCTTATGGATGGAGTCTTGTGGATGGAGAAGTGCCTGCAAAATCCTACTAACTTCCTATGTATAGAGCCCTGCAAATCTCATTTTAGCTAAGATCACAGGTACCAGGTACTTAGCTGAGACCATAGGTAGGAACTGTGCCTGTGTGTGCACCTGCACTTATTTCCCTTACATAGAAATACCATTTCCAATCATTTCTATCCTGTGCAGATCTTGGCATTTCCAAATTAGCTCTTGTCCTGAACTGGAACAGAGAGTCAACTGGTCGAAATTGCTCACAGAACAGAAATTCAGAAATAAAATCGATTCAGAAATATCCAAAGGTTTCATGTTGAAGAAGTAAAAATGTTTTGCTTGGATAATGTTGAAGGATTATAACATAATGTGAAGTGTTTGCCACATAATGGACACTGCAATAGAGCGTAAAAGACCAAATGAAATGAAACAGGAAGTCTAAACAATTTGATTCAGTCCTTTTCCATTGGAAATTTCACCAAAATTGACCTGTTCTTACAAAACGCCTTGGTTTTGACCAAATGACATTTTCTGCCAGAAAGTGGTTCTGCTTAAAAGCTTTCAACCACTTCTGTGCATAAGCTGGTGCCCTATGCTTTTCTGGAGGAAGAGCAGTACATTTTAATTCCCTAGAGGTCCTCTCGGTGCTACTGCCAAACTGGCCCAAGGGTTCATTCTGCAACACGTCCTCTGAAAGTGCTTGTCATGGGGTGCAAACCCCATGCTGACCAAAGAGGGGTTAAAGGGCACCCCTAGGTTTAGTCCTGCCTTGCTACATCTGGGCTGGCTCTTAGGTCTGGGAAATGGGAAGAAGCAGGGAACCTAGCAATTATAAGCAGTTGAAAGATGAACTACTAGGTGGTTTCTGGTGGCCGGGGAAGAAGCTCGGTTGGGGCCAGGAATTGTTTGGGCAACTTCCAACCTGGTATTTTGATAAGAGAGACCAGGCCTGGCCTGACCTGGCAGTTTGAGAGCCTGTGGCTGGCTGCGGAGGGAGGGGGCTGAATGAATACCCGTTGTTTCGTGTTCCTGTTGGATTCTCACCAAGGGACTCTGTTACTATGGGGGTAGGGGGCGAACTCTATTTCAAGCCGTAGCCATCTACGTGGCTGAAGACTATGTGGAAGAATCGAGGCAGAGTGGCTACATTCCCCATACCCTGTATTTTTGGGAGGTGGGAGGAGGCTGATGCTGGCATAACTGCCTTTACCTCACTTCCAGGGGTTGCTGGAATACCCCTTAGTTTCAAACAGTAATAAAATGACGACATAAATTAAGAAATATTGGGCAGCTTGTGCCTGATAGTACTGTGGCCAAACTGGGCTGTGCTGCTGGTGTGGTCTGCGGGAGTCTGTGTTATAGATGTAACGCGGCGCTGCTCTGTGCCCTGCTGTGGAGGGAGACACACTGGCAGGAGGTATCATAGTCCGAGTTGCTGGTCTAACCCCTGCCAGCCCATTAGCTCTAAGGGCTGCAAATAAGTCAGCCTCCTACAAAAGCCACGTGAATTAACGGAAAGAAAATGTGGAATAAAACCATGTTTCTAGTTAGCTTGGGGAGTAAGCCTGTTGTTCCTGGGCGATTTGTATTTGGCAGCCTATACGCTTAAAACTCAAGTGTCAGCGGTAATGTTTCTGTAGCAGTTTCCCCTTGCCCAGGGAGTGCTGTTTCTCAGTTAACCCGATGGGAGCAGGATTGCTACTGAGCCTCAAGGATGAAGGGCCTTGTCACATGTTGACTTGCAAAAGTTGGAAGTTGCTGGGGTGTTGTGATGTATTCACGTTATTACGTGTTAGGAGATGACCCTCGTCTGAAAGGGAACAACTTTGCAATGCCGTGAGGGCACTTAATACATGCTAAACTGCTTGAAGGTGTATTTGTTTGCATTTTAACTGCACTTAGTAAGAGTTGCATTGAATGTGTGAAACAGATTCCCTAGTATTTTGGATTCCTACAGGACAGTGAGTAAAAGGGGAGTATTGGAAATGAAAAGCACATAAAAGTGATGCAAGTCCTATTAAAG
>NW_005842374.1:793633-812060 GCF_000455745.1 Alligator sinensis
TTTTGCAAATCTCCCTCCAAACTCCCATCAGCAACATAAGACATCGGGACTGCCAAGACAGAAGCAGCTAGTTTTGCCCAAGTAATTAATGTAAGTTATTTACTTCACAGACTGCCACATTTTATGTCAAGTGATTTTTTGTAGCTAACCTGCCAAATTCCTAAGGAATAAGGAAAGACATGGATTGGCTGTTAGAAAGACAGTGTGCCTTTAATGACTGTGATTTTATAATAAGGTGCGTTATCAGCAAATAATCACTCATCTTCCTGGGAGCAGAAGGTTAAAATCAAAGTGCTAAATTGACCTCAAACAGATTAGGAGGAATCCGTCTCTCAGAGCTTCAAAAAGCCTCTGTCATTTCGTCTCTACCACAGCCCTCTCCCATTGCTTTCTCCAAGCCAAAACCCCCCAAAATTTACATAAACACACTTCTACAGAACCAAACAAAATATCCTTGGATTTCCATGTTTCATCATTTCCAACTAAGAGTGATTTCTGGGTGTGTCTATTTTTGGGGCCCAAACGGAGGTAGCTTAGAGATGTTTGGTTTCCACAGGGGCATGTGCCTAGCCCTGTTTGGATATCGGGTCCTTTTTTAGTGTTTTAAATTGAGAACTAGAGATCTGAGGCACCAAGTTATGGGTGTCTTTGGAAATTTGTCATTAATTACCTATTCATTATGAAAAGCTGCCCTTGAAAACAAAAGTCCTCGCATTACTAAAGCGCTGCACTTTTTCCATTCTTAATTTACTTTCTGTCCTAGTGGCGTATGCCTACTATGAGTCCTTAATAGGAGAAAAAGAAAAAAAGAGGAAACAGCTGAGAAGGGATAGCATAAATGAATTTGTAGCTGGCCTTAGGGAGAAGACTAGCAGGGAAGGATCCATATAACAAATAGTTTCACTACATTAGCCTGGTAAGAAATATAAGACATGGAAGGGGCTTGTCCATTTATACCCACTTTAGTTCGATATGACTTCTCTGCCTGTAATGAAGTGCGATCGATATGCAGTCTAACACATTCTTTGAGTAACGCACAGAACATTGCCCTTGCCCCATTTCTGCTGATAACTTAGCAAGTAGAGAAATCCAGAGCCTGCTTGTGTCCCTAAGGACAAGAGTGGCTAATGGCTTTACATATTTAGAAATTAGGCTGTCTGAGGCTAAGGACATTAATCTGGAATTTAGGGCACAATAATTAATTACAAACCAAGACCTTAAATTAATTAACTTTTACTGGGCAGTTATTAATAAAAGGGAGAGATTAACATTGGAGATTATTAATAGTGGAGATTTAGCCTGGATTTTATTTCTTGAAATGTTTTAATACAGAATTGTTGGTAACAACCAAGGGACTTCAGTTTTTTCATTTGAACTGTTGAAAGCTGAGAAGTTAATTCTACTCTTTCCAGAGACAATTCCTTTACCATCATCCCCCCAAAAAGAATTTCAGATTTAAATATTGGAATTTGAAATTCTGTTGTCATTGTCTCTTTGGACAAATGACCAGTCACTTGACTTTTGCAAAGTTTCTTTTATTTTCACAGAAGTTGATGGTACAATATTTCAAGCTGGTTTCCACAACCCTTCATCCTGCTACCTAGCAGTGGAGGCTGAAGGCACGTAAAAGCAGGTAAGCCAATCTGATAAGGAAAGATGTTTTGCAAAACCAATTTATAATGCAAGTTAAGATTGCAACTGTTTGTCTCAGAATAAGAAAGTCTCTCTGTCTACCAGGAGCATCCAATTTAATCAAAAATATTCAGTAGATGTTTATTAAATGGAAATAGAAACCAAATTCCCTAAGATCTGAATTGCTCATCAAAACTTACTTCTTAACAGTCTCTTCATTACTGGGACAGTCCAGTCCAGTCCTAAGAGACATGGAGTACTCTTGGCTGCCATTGACTTTAGTGGGTGAAAACTTGGTTCCAGAGACTTTTATTAAAATGTGATAATTTAGTTTTGAGAGAGGATTAAAATTAAGCTAGTTACCTAGTCTACAAAATAATAGTAGTACCAGAAATGGTGGCTTAATACAAAATATCATCAGGTGATCGTGTCCTCAAAGTATGTAACAGAGAGAGAGAGAACGGTGGGCCACGTCCTGAAAGGAGGTGACCTCATACCCCCCACAAAGGTGGAGCCAAAAGCAGTTGAGAGCTCTCGGCAACTTAGCGTTTGGCCAGTTTGTAATAATATCCCAGCACTAACCCACTCCATACCTTACAGCGTAGTACAGGAATAGAAATTGATTGGAAATCTGTAGAGCAAGATGGTAAATATGGGTAGGATGAGACTAATCTACAGCTGCAGAAAATGCTCTTACCCAGCTAGATGCTCCCCTTTATTTTCTGTAATCAGGAAGTTTTAAGACTTAACTAAGCATCAGTGCAACTGAGGGCAGCCTTGGGGAGCTGTTCTTGCAGTTCCACCTAATACTATTCTCAGCTCTTTCTGCTAGTTTTAGAAATAAGCAGAATGATTATTGTAGCAAGAGGGGTAATCTGAAGCTACTCACATGTGGGTTTTCTTAATCTAGTAGTTCAACCTTCATTTGCTTGGCTGGCCACTGCAAAAAGATCTGGTATCGAACACAAGCACTATAGTATGCATTATAGATAGATTGTACTTTAAAAAAATAATCAATATTGAATAAGTACAAAAAGCATTTAAAATATCAATTCCACCTCTGTCTTGCCTTTTCTCCAGTAGGGATTTAAAAGCGGTTTTGTTTTTCAGAGGCAGATGGTATATTTTTGTTTTCTCAGCAAGGTATAAAATAACATGTCAGAGCCTCAGCTGTACCAGCATGCATGATAATAGACGAGAATTTAAAAAAAAATAATTACCTTTCAAAGCAAGCAGGATTGTTGGGGCCAAGCATGAAAGTATCTGGTTCAGATGATGAACTTGCCGATGATTTGTCTAGGAACATCTCCCTTTGGATAAACAGGTTTTTGAAGAAAAATTTGTTGTCTCTAGAGCCAAGATATTTTCTTTCTTCCCAAAAAGCACAAGTGCACTTTCTTCTTTGCTCTTGAACTGAAGGTTTTGCAGCACAGTAGTCAGGGATGGCTCGTATTCCAGCTCTTGAGATGCCAACTGACAGCCTGATTTAAGAACATAAATGCTGATATTCGTCCTTCACGTGCAACAAGAGAGAGGAGGGGAAAGTCTTCTATTCAAGCGCTTGAATAGAAGCAGTCTGAGCCAGCCAGTTCCCTCTTTTGGCTGCTGTAGGCAACAGTTAGATTGTAGAAGGCAAGGTAGCTCTCCTCCAGCACTACTATACCTCATCAGGGGAGAAAGAGGAGAGAGGGAAAGCAGAGGCTGCAAGCTACACTACAAGCAAAGTTTGTGCAAGCCTTTCTTTAACCCTTTAGAGCTAATGGGCTGCAAATGGACTGCGCTTTGTACACAGCAGCCAGACATGAAGTAAAGCTTAACCCTGGAGGAAAAATCAGTTAACTTTTCCATAGTCTCTGGAGAGTGCATAGGGCTTTATTTAACACCTAATGGTGTGTTTGCTAGAAAAACCTCACTGCAGCCTTAATGAGCAATAGCCTAAACAATTCCTTCTGTCTCTGGAATGAAAGCATCTTTTATAGGAGGAGACCATTGTGATTGTATGTAAGGATTGCTTATTGGCATCAATGGCTTTGATGTCTCGTGAAATGGAATTAGAAATGTTGCTCCTAAGCTTCAGATCGAAAGGCACTGTATTGGCTCTTTTCTGTGAGACAAGGCAAAGCTTCACCTGTGGTTATGAAGCCATAATTCACATGTAGTAGAGTCTCCCACCTGAGAACTATAAAGCATTGCACAGAGTGCATTAAGCACCACATCTGTGAGGCAGAGCAATGTTATTTTCACCACTTTACTGAAGTGGGACTCAAAACACAGAGAGGTCTAAGTGACCTACCCAGGGTTACAGAACCAATTAGTGGCAGTCAAGATGACATCCCAGGAACCTCAGTCTACCCATTAAACCATTAGACCAATGTGCTTCAATCAGGTGCAGAGCAGCAGCCAATTATTTAAATCCCTGAATACTTGTGACCCCTTTGCATTTACTATCAGGGTCAAAAACATATTAGGATAAATCTATTTAACTGGGTAGGTATGGTTTGAGAGGCTGGTAGAGAGGCACGGTCCTTGGAGGGAAGTGAGACAGTAAGATTTTCTTTGTTTTATTTTGTAATAACATTTTTTGTGTCTCCCATTTGCCTTTTATGACCACAGTGCTGAGGCACAATTCTGCCAGCTGCACATTGCATTCATCAGCCATTTCACTGCAGTGGGAGAAGATGTTTCCCTCCTCAGGAAAGGGACAAGGGACACATTCAGGTGGGAGAGAGCAATCTGGCAAGCATAAGCAAGCTTATAATAAGGAAGACCACTTTCTTTAGTGGGCAGGTGGTGTCCACTGAGTCACAGAGGGCAATGGAGGAGTGATAAATTTTAACGTGACAATTAGAAGAGTGGGCTCCATCCTGTGTCTCAGCACACATGATAGAGGGGAAAGGGAATAAATCAGCAGGACATGGAAGGAGCTCTTCCTCCTTCACTCTTCCAGCTGTAGTGCATAGCTTTTGTGCTCATATGGAAAATTATTTATAAGCATCCCTTGTGTTCATACATGCAAGTGTGCGCATATATAAGCGTGTGCACACACACACATACCCACCTACCCTTTCTTGCCTTCTCTGTGTCCATGGAGGGTTGCACATCAATAGAGAAAGCCATTTCTATTGAAGAATGATTCCCAAAATGAACTTTGCTTCTCAGACTAGTTTCTACTAGACCTGCATCTACTAGAAAGAATAAGACTGGAGGGGCGGGGGGGGCAATGTCCACTACGTAATGGAAGCTGGAATGGATTGTCCAAGGCTTGAACTGGGCCACAAGAACTGAATGCCTCATCTACTGGTACAGATAGCATGTGAGAGACAAGTGTAGGACACCGTGGGCTTGGGGGATGGCTTCACTGCCTGCATTGTATCCATTCTTCTGGGGTTTCAGTTTCCAGAACTGACAAACACTAAGAAAAAATGACCTTCCCCTCTCAAAAAGCTAAGTCAAGCCTTTCAAAAGGATTCCTTTCTGATTTGGTTTCCTCTTTCCTTTTTATTGCATTATTATCCCAGATAGCAAGCCTGGCAGTCACACAGCCTACACCATGGACACTGAATCCCCCCATAACCCTGCAGCATGGACAAACTGAGTCTGAAGGAATGGGAATCTATAGAGAGAAATTGAACCCAAATTTGTGCACTGGATTTTTTTCTGAAAAATTCTTTATAAACAAACCATGTTCACTTACCCCGCAGATCCCAAGCAGATAGCCTCTCAGGTGAAAGCATATAGGTCTTGCTTAGCTAGGAATGAATTTTTACAGCTGAGTTATGAGCCCCTGGAAAAAGGCAAGTGTATAATTGAAATGCTGAGACCCCTGACACAAACACTGCTGGCAGGCACAGCTGAAATGAAATGCCCTATCTCCCTATCAGTAGATCTGCTCTTCTCTGCTCCAGTTATTTTTCTTTTGATGATGCTGCAGTAAATTGTCTGTCCCCTTGCAGAGCAGCACCACTGCTTGCTAGATGGCCAGTCCCATATTTCTTGTTTTCTCTCTGGCAGGGTATAATAAAGATAAATGCATTTTAGAAAATGCCGCCATTTTCCAGCTGAGGCTGGTAAATGCTTGGCTGGTTGAATGGCCCCTAAGTCACTAAGATACATGTAAGGCTTCTTCCTTATTGTCTTTCTTGAGCTGGCCAAAGAAAAAAGAATCATGCATACCAACAGGAGTGCAAGCTCAAATCTTCTTGGAGGAATACATGATTTTTGCCAGTTGATGCCATTTTCCAACAGCTGTTGAACATTTAGGGGTGCAGGATGGAGGGTTGCTTAAAATGTAACCTCTGTGAAACTTCACATCCATACCTGTTTTATATAAACCTGCTTCCTGTATTGGACCTATAATTTCAATGGTGACTTTTTTGCTTTGGATGGTCCTAGTCTTGTCTTATAATATTTTGGACTTAATAAACCATAAGCAGCATGCTTGTTTCAGTAAACTTGATAAGGCATATACAGAATGTTCCTGTAGTATAGGGGATGACCTATCATACAAGGATTTTATCCTATGAACAAGATGTGTATGCTGTATTTTTGGATCTTGAAATATTGCTTTCAATATAGATGCAGTTAACAAAGAAAGAGCATGTGCCTTTCAAAACCCCTTCTTCCCTTAGTCATCTGCTATAGAGCCCTTTCAAGACTCTTTAACAGAAACTACCAGCCTGAACCTCAAGTGATCTCCTGTGATTACTGAATAGGGTTCTGTGTGGGGAAGATTCAGAGCCAAGGTGAAGTGTCTCTTTTTTGCACTCAACAGAGATTTGCAGATTCTGGGATTCTGACATTCACACAGTT
Source organism: Alligator sinensis (assembly GCF_000455745.1). NCBI lineage: Eukaryota > Metazoa > Chordata > Crocodylia > Alligatoridae > Alligator > Alligator sinensis. Next base: position 800,075 of record NW_005842374.1, read on the forward strand.
GGAACCATCTGAAATACTGTGAACAAAACCAGTAGTTGAAGTCGAAGCTCCAACTGTGAAGGTTTGAGAGCATTTTAGCTGATCTGTAAGTTTGAATTGGGAAAGGAGTGAACCTTGTTCTGTGTTTGGGAATATTGCTCATACTACATGCACACCTTATTGGAGATCACTGGCTGTTTCTTTTTCTATGCACATGTACTCTGCTAGCATTGATTTCTCCTCTGTCATCACAACTTCTTTTCCCCCCACTCATAAGCAGCAAAACCTCCTGTCCTTATAAGTCAACAGATGATTTTCCCTGAGTGAAGTCTATGAGGTATGGTCTTAAGTAGAAATCAGTTGTTTGTCTCATGATACTCTAGCTAACTAGATTTGGGCTGATTTATGGAAAATCTAGGATGTATTCATCCTATAACTCCATCTTTCCCCTGGGAACAGTCTTAGAAAGCCAGGCCAGATGGTTTGACTATTAGCTTAGCTCCATGAGCTGCTCGTATTATTAATTGCACATGGCCATAGTAATACCCAAGTACTTCTACATCCTCATGGCATTTTACCAATACTCACTTAACCTTCAAACCTTCCACAGCAGGACACAGGGAGGGAAGTATATATGGGCTTCCCAGTTCCCCATTTTAGTAGCTTTGACTCAGCTTGTGGCTACTAGAGACAAGTCTATTGCTGGCTACTTTGCAGAACCACACAATGTCTTCTCAAGTGCCTGGGGAGCATAGCGTCTGCCTTTATGTTTAGGAGCATGCTCTATACAACCTCCTTATTTGCCAGGCAGTTATGTTGGTAGGTGTAGAATGGGGGAGGGCTGGTGTCCCTACCCCAGCCTGACCTATTAACAATTATATTAAAAAACCTATGGAAGATGGGTGAGCTTTCAGAGGAATGGAAAAAGTCAAATGCAGTACTTACCTTTACAATCAGGGAAAAAGGAGGACCAAGGGAATTATAGATTGGTCAGCCTGACTTCAATATCTGAACAATATTAAGGAAAAAAAATCATTAAGCAATTTGTATATGCCTAGAGGCTGATAAGGTAAAAATGTAATGGCCAAGGTGGATTTGTCTAGAATAAATTATGTCAAGTCAATTCCTCCTTTTCTAGAGCTGGTCTACTGAATGGAGTAGACAGTAGATGTGATACTTCTTGACTTTTGCCCCATGTGGTATTCACATAGGCAAACTAGTGAAATGTTGTATGGATGACACTACTTTTAGGTGGGTGTATATAGCTAACTGAAAAGACACACACAGAGAGTAGTTATCAACAGTTTTCTGTCAAATGGGGAAGACATATACAACAGGGTGCTGCAGGAACCTGTCCTGAGCACAGTTCAGTGCAATATTTTCACTATTGACTTGGATGAGAAATAGAGAATGCACTTTACAAATTTGAAGACGGCAAAGAAGCTGGACAGGTTGTAAGGGCTTTGGAGGACAGGTTTAGAATGCAGATGATTTTCTGCATTGGAAAAAATGGTCTGACTTCAACAAGATGGAAATCAATTAAGACAAGTGAAAATCCTACTCTGAGGAAGGAAACGTCAAATGCACATATACAAAGTGGGAAATAACTAGGTTGGCATCCGCACTGCAGTGAGGGAGCTGGCCACAATCAGAATATGAATGAAAAACATGATATTCTTGCAAAAAAAGGCCAATGTCATTTTGGGAGACATTAACAGGAGAATCATATATAAGAGCTGGCAGGTAATTACTCTGCTCTGCTAAGCACTGGGTGAGCTGGAGAACTGCGTTAAGTTTTGGGCACCAGAATTTAAGAAAGAAGTAGACAAATTGGAAAGAGTCCAGAGGGAAGCAGCAAGAATGACAAGCAATTTAGAAAATGTGACCTATGAGGAAAGGTTGAAAGAAGTGGGTTTGTTTAATATTAGAAAATAGAAGCAAGTGTAAGAACATAAAAATTTTCCAGGCTGTGAAGACTTGACAGGCGGCGATGATCAGTTCTCTATGACCTCCAAAGGTAGGGCAAGAACTAATCAGCCTAATTTGCAGAAAGGAAGATACCTATTTAGATTTGTTTTCTCTTATTATCTAACCAACACGGATAGTGAAGCACTACAGGAAGCTACCTAAGGAGGTTGTCGAATTCTTATCATTAGAAGCCTTTAAGAGCAGGTTACATAAATAGCTATCAGAGATGACCTAGGTATACTTGGTGTGGCAGATTAACATTTACCTTGCAAAGAGGAAGAGGACTTACTGCTTGCTAGCTGATCCACTGCAACTGTTTTATCTGTCCACTCCTATCTTACTGTAAGTGAAGTTAAAATATGGTAACTTGACCTTGTTTCATTCAGAGCTAAATTGTCCTGATTTAATTTTCATTCATCACAAGCTAGGAGCAGGCTGACAAAATGGTTACAACAGATTCTCCTGAACAATGGTGACTCTCCCCCACTTTTAAGGTGGTGGTATTATTCATCTGTCCATGTCCTTATCCTGCCTCAGTGAAGGAGGATGAGCTAGATGATCAATTGAAAGCCCTTCCAGCCATATATTTCCATAATTTCTATTATTCCTGTCTATGGAAGTGTTTAACAGATGCCCATTGGAATGTGATGAGTTTAAGAAGAGGCATAAACCAGAGCCTTCTTGCTCCTGAGACGCACCTTTTTCTGGAAAATCTCCTTAGGTGGCTTACAATACACCCGTGGCATTATACTCAGGTGTAGACAGTGGAGATGCTTGTGGGCATGCCTACAGCATAATGTGAGGATATCGCTCTATCTGCACTGCAGAGCTGATTGCACCACAGTTGGACGCCCCTAAACTGGCTTCATTTGAGCTCTCTTGGGTTTCAGTAGTAGCAAGGATGTAGCATGGTCTTCAGTGTGAACTAGTGGCCTGAGTTAGTTCCCAGGGTCCCTGCTTGACTTGTGCAGCCTGGTGTCTGGGTCGCCAGAGTACCTCTATCCAATACCTGGTCCAGCTGGTTGAAAGTTAGCACAGGAATGTCTGCATGTGCTATAGCCACGCTTGTGACTGAAGTGTGTGCTTGCTCACAGGTGCACAACTTAGCCCATTACAAGGGATAGGGCTCTGATGCAGAGATGCTGGCCCTTTTTTATGAAAGGAGTGAACAAAGAGTGTTGTTGTCATACGCTGTGTCAGAAAGCAGGTCCTGGCCCTTCAATTCGCTGCATCAGATTTTGTAATGGGTGCTTCAGCAAAATTCCCATGTAGGTTCTCCGAGCATGGTGCTATGATGGTCACAAACCAGGAGTCCAGTCTGCCTGGGTCAATACAGCTGCTGAGTGTTTTAGGAGCATTTATCATTTGCATTGCTGTTCTAAGTATTCAGTGGTCATACACAGGACGCTACATGCAGAGCAGCCTTGGAGTATGAATTTTGTGTCATTGTGATAAATAAACTTATGAAGAGGGAGGGAGTATTTTAAATCCCAGGGATGGTATTGGCACCGGATTACAGGGATTGCATAGAATAGTGTGAGCCTCAGCTCTGCATTTCAAGCAGGGCCAGCTGAAACAGTCAATGCTAACTCTCAGCTTTTCCAGGTCCATTTGTGAACCAGCAAGTGGGACAGGTTTCCTTGCTTTCTTTGCAGGATTTTTAGAGTCCCCCTCACAGCAGCCCCTGGTAGGGAGATGGATTGTCTGCATTCATCATTCACCATTACAGTGAATGGATTAAACATATCTGGCCCTGTCTGTAATAGATAATTTAAGCATTACAGTGCCTCACTACACCTGTAACACACCACGTGTCCATGCACCAAAATGTTGCTCACAGTGCACAGGCATTCATTCACACCACAGTGGAACCACACTCACTCTGCTCCTGACAAGTGTAAAGTAGAGGGTGACAGTGGCCACAAGTGATGTTTTATGGGTACTAATGAATGAAGCTCTTCCATCGCAATGTTCTGTGGAGTGCGTTGATCTCATTCCCGCATCTTTCAGGGAAAACAGAAGGTCAGAGAGGAGACGAGCTCCCTGTTCTTCAGAGGTGCTGGTTGAGCATACAAGCTCCACAGGACTCTTCAATTCTCAGCACCTTTCAAAAGCAAATGGCTGAATCTTCCAGGATCAGAGAGCAAGTCAGGGGTACAGCTAGGGATAGCTCCTGGCACTCTGATCCCGAGTCTTGCACTTTAACCTCTCCTTTGAAATAAGGTAAATCCCAAATTTCCTGTCCTTAGGAAATTCAATTCAGTTCCTAGGTCCAAGGGACTCGGGTGAATTTCTAGAAGCTCTTGTAGTCTGTTTGGGTCTGGGCCATTGCTGGAATACATTCCTGATCCCATGTGAGCATAGCAACTCCTTTTCATTTTCATCAGTTGAAATAGGCATTGATATTAAAAGTCATTATTCAGGCTTGTTTTACGGTCCAGCTGTGCTGCTTCACAGGTGATCTTAACAAGACTGATGACCATGTACAGTGAATATTAACAGCTAATCCTTTTTTAGCAACAAGGTAATGGACTGGGTTCCATGTGAATAGGCTGTTTTCCTTCATGACAGACAAATAATCCATGCAGACAGGGCGGTATTTGGCAGGAATTAGATAAAAAGTAGAATTTACTAACATTCACAATTTCTACAGCAGGGCTGTGTCTCTGAGGAGAATCAGCAGAGAGCCACAACAACAGAGCCAGCAATTTCAATGTAAAAATCGGTGCATATTTCTGCTGGCACGTTCCATCTATTTTTCCTGAAATTCTCCATATTCCTGATGGATCCTGCAAGATGCCCCTGCTTTTTCCCAGCTTCGTTGTCATCCTCCTACCATGCATCTCTGCCCCTCTTCTCTCCTTCTCCATTACAATCCTGGAAGCGTTAGATTTCCCCTCGGTGTCAAGTAATGCTGCTCCTTGAGCAGACAGATGAGTCACTCTTCAGACACCTGGCATATTCCTTTCCATGTGGTGGAAATGATCTTGATGCCTCTACACAGCACCAGTCTGGGAACTAGGCCCTTTTGGCTCCAAAGAGCCATGTTGACACCAGCAGGGTCCATGAAGATTTCTGCCGACAGGAACAGCTCATAGGACTATTGCTATGTGATAGTTGACTCCCTGAAAGGGGGCTGGCTTCACAGCACAGACAGTGCTCAAAGCAGTCTCAAATGGCAACATGTACATTAAAATCTAATTACAATTGCAAGGCAGTGCCCATGACTTTATCACATGCAATAGCACCATGGTAGAATGGATAGGAAATATGAAAGTACTGAAGGAGAGAAGCTAGGTGGAAAAGGGCTTGATCCAGTAACACAGCAAGGGGGGTGTGGGCGAGGCGACCGCCCTGGGTGCTGAAGCGAAGGGGCGCCAACAGTCACTGCCAAGCCGCAGCAGGACGCAGGATGGAGTCGCAAGCAGCTTGTTTTGAGGGGGCGCAGGCATAGGGGGAGGGTGGCTCCCACTCCTGCATGCACTCAAGGGCAAGCATGGGGGGGCATGCAGCCCCCGGGTCTGTGCGGGGCGAGGATAGGCTGTCACTGCAGGCTTGCCCCTGGGTACCAAACTTCCTTGCTATGGTACTGGGTTGATCTATACAGTCTCCCTGAAATTTTGGGTTTTTGCAGATCCAAGACCTAACTTTGGTTTGAGCTCAACTCTTACAAGCCAAGAAAACCAACTTCCTGGCAAGGATCCTTTCAGGCCTAGCTTTAGGAGCTGTTTAAATATTCACAGATCTGCCTCATCCTATGAAAGGCTCCCAGGCAGATCACAAAGTCCAGTGCACAGAAGAAACAGATGTGGGTCAAAGGAAGTGCTAACTTCAGAAGTAGCTAAGTCACTTTCTTATGCCTCTCGCATTACTTATGTGTTTCACCATTAACAGATGGCTTTGTGCCTGTATTCAGAGGGGACCATCTCCTCATTTACAGCCATTAAATAATAATGACAGCAGTTCATCTTGAGAGGAAAATGCTATGAGCAGAACACCATAACATCACATATCAGTTCTTTAGCAAGGTTAGTCTTAAAGAAAAAGCATTTTTTTCTGTCTCATTCACATAATGTCACAGGAGAAAACTCTTTGTTCCACCCACACATTCGGTTTCAGATGTGCCACTTCCTGCAAGAAGCCAATGAACTCCACCAAAATACAACTGACTGGAGCATGGCATATTCTTTAGAACAGGGGGATTAAAAAACAATGAGTAACTCAAAAGATCTACTCTTTGCTCTGCCTTTGATTTGCCCTATGATTCTGAGCAAGTCACTTAATCTGTCTGTATTTCATTGCACCTATCCGTAAAATCAGGATAATGATACTTGCCTACCTCAAGAGAGTACTGTCAGTTATAATTGAGCAACTGGGGTTAAATGCTTTGAGACCCTAAGATAAAAGAATTCATAGAAACAGCCCAGACTTTCACTCCACAGTGGAGCTGATTCTGAATCAGCTACAGATCAGTGGTCACCTGGGGGACAGTGACCACCAAATAATAGAATTCATCATTAGGCCTAGAGTGGGAAAGGTAACTAGTAGGGTGGAAGTGCTAGACTTTAGGAAGGCTGACTTCAATGAACTCAGGCGTTTAGTCAAGGACGCACTGCAGAGTAAGAGATTTGACGAGATGGGAGCCCAGGAAGGGTGACTGTGCGTTAAGGAAACGATCCTTCGGGCACAGAAGGAGACGATTCCAATGCGGAGGAAAGCAGGGAAAGGGGCCATGAGGCTTCCCTGGCTGACCGGAGAAATTCAGAGCAGCCTAAGGGCAAAAAGGGGGCATATAAGCAGTGGAAACAGGGAGAGATTACTAAAGAGGAGTATACCTTCTCAGCTCGCAGTTGTAGGGAGGCAGTTAGAAAGACCAAAGCTACCATGGAGCTGAGGATGGCATCCCAAGTTGAGGATAACAAAAAATTGTTTTTCAGATATATGGGGAGTAAAAGAAAGGCCCAGGGTGGAATAGGATCACTACTGAATGGGCAAAAGCAATTGGTGACAGACAGGGAGGACAAGGCTGAACTCCTCAATGAGTTCTTTGCCTCAGTGTTCCTAAACAAGGGGCAAGAAAAGTCTCACAGTGGGATTGTAGAGAGACAACAGCAGGGCACCAGACTACCAAGCATTGACCCTGAGATGTTGCAGAGTCACTTGGAAGGACTGGATGCATTTAAGTCGGCAGGCCTGGATGAACTCCATCTGAGGGTACTGAAGGCACTGGCTGATGTCATTGCACAGCCACTGGCAAGAATATTTGAGTTCATGGTGCATGGACCAGGTCCCGGAGGACTGAAAAAGGGCCAATGTGGTCCCTATTTTCAAGAAGGGGAGGAAGGAGGATCCAGGCAACTATAGGCCAGTCAGTCTCACCTCCATCCTTGGCAAAGTCTTTGAAAAGATTATTAAGGCTCATATATGCAAGAGCCCAGCAGAAAAAATTATTCTGAGGGGAAACCAGCACGGGTTCGTAGCAGGTAGATCATGCCTGACTAATCTAGTCTCTTTTTATGACCAGGTTACAAAACGCCTGGACGCAGGAGTAGGGGTTGACATCATCTACTTAGACTTCAGGAAGGCCTTCGATACGGTATCCCACCCCATACTGGTGAACAAGTTAAGAGGCTGTGACTTGGATGATTACACAGTTCAGTGGATGGCAAATTGGCTAGAGGGTCGTACCCAGAGAGTCGTGGTGGATGGGTTGGTATCGACCTGAAAGGACGTAGGCAGTGGGGTCCTGCAGGGCTTGGTCCTTGGACTTATACTCTTCAATGTCTTCATCAGCGACTTGGACGAGGGAGTGAAGTGTACTCTGTCTAAGTTTGCGGATGGTAAAAAATGTGGGGAGAAGTGGACACACTGGAGGGCAGGGAACAACTACAGGCAGACCTGGACAGGTTGGACAAATGGGCAGAAAACAATAGAATGCAATTCAACAAGGAGAAATGCAAAGTACTGCACCTAGGGAGGAAAAATGTCCAGCGCACGTACTGCCTAGGAAATGATCTGCTCGGTAGCACAGAAGCGGAAAGGGATCTTGGAGTCCTAGTGGACTCCAAGATGAACATGAGTCGTCAGTGTGACGAGGCCATCAGAAAAGCTAACTGCACTTTATCGTGCATCAGCAGATGCATGACAAACAGAGCCAAGGAGGTAATACTTCCCCTCTATCAGGTGCTGGTCAGACCGCAGTTGGAGTACTGCGTGCAGTTTTGGGCACCACACTTCAAAAGGGACGTGGATAACCTGGAAGGATCCAGAGAAGGGCCACTCATATGGTTAAGGGCTTGCAGGCCAAGCCCTACGAGGAGAGACTAGGGCACCTGGCCCTCTTCAGCCTCCACAAGAGAAGGTTGAGAAGCGACCTTGTGGCTGCCTATAAGGTCATCATGGGGGCACAGAAGGGAATTGGTGAGGCTCTACTCACCAAGGCACCTCTGGGGGTCACAAGAAATAATGGCCACAAGCTAGCAGAGAGCAGATTTAGACTGGACATTAGGAGGAACTTCTTCAGTTAGAGTGGCCAAAATCTGGAATGGGCTCCCAAGGGAGATGGTGCTCTCCCCTACCCTGGGGGTCTTCAAGAGGAGGTTAGATAGGCATCTGGCTGTCATCTGAACCCAGCACACTTTCCTGCTTACACAGGGGGTAGGACTCGATGATCTATTGAGGTCCCTTCCGACCCTAACATCTATGAATCTATGAATCTGAACATCTTTGTGCATTTCTCAGTTACGATCAGATGCGTTACACCAGCGCCCAGGATTGAGACGGGCCATTCTTATGGTATTTCTAGTTGGAAGACACAGAGATCCTGTGTGGAAGCCTCTTGGTATCTTTTTGCTAAGTCTGTAAGTTCTTGCACGGTGGAAATCAACCCATGCTTAGTGTCCCATTCCCAGCTTTCTCCTACTTTACCTACTCCCAACCATGGACCTCTTCCCAACTGCAAACCTTCCCTCTCTAGTCATACCTCCACCAGTCCTGCCATTGCTCTTTTTCGTCCTATACCCTGACTCTCAGCCCTCTGCTCAGTGGGTCAGTAAGGGACAGTAGGGTCTTGTCCAGCTGTGTTCCACTTGCTGCCACGGACTCCATAAATGATGACCCAAGTCTTGCTGAGTGGAACTCCACTGTGTGTTTTTACACCTAGGGCTCTCCATGTCAATGGAGGTGCAAAGGGAGAAAGAAATCTTGTGATCTGCTGGGGAGAGGGTATTATGGGAATGTAAATCCTTCTCACTCCGATTAGGGGAGATAGCAAGAGCCAAGCATTGCAAGAAGATGTTCATAAGAGACAGGTCCTGACCTGGAATTCTGGATTTCAAACCCCATAAAAGTCAGGAAGCGTTGGCAGATCAGGACAGAGAAAGGCACATCACAGTGCAGAGCTGCATCAGTAGCCCCTTGTCTACTGAAGTCCAAGGCTGCTTGAACATGGCCTTTGTTCTGAGGCCATGCCTAACAGCAGAGTCACATGGCCTTTCTCACTAGCCTTCAGGGAAGGAATGGAGCAAATATATGAGCCTTGCCAGTCGGGCCCAATTAATGACTTTTTTTAGCAGAGCAAAGAATAAATTATTACTCCGTGGTTGTGTACTTAACTGGCATGCCTGCCTCTTAATATCCAGCTTTGGATTCCTCTCCCAGCCCTTCTTGTCAGAAAACACATTTCCTTTCTGTTTTCAGGAGTCAACTGCCTGGAAGGTTGATGTTGCATGAAGTGACTGAACAAACAGCTTATAGAGTGACCAAATCCAGTTCTTTTATCAGAACAGTGAGCTCTCTGTTTTTATTTTTAGCATGTCATCAACAAAGTCATCTCTCTTTTTATTCTTCAACTGCTGCATGGATGAAGGCAACTTTTGGATGTTAGTAAATAAAAACCCTATAGATGAAAATTTGCCACATGGTTCTGGTACACTGTGCTTCCTGTTTCCTTCATGAAGTTCACCATTTGGTCATTTAATAATCTCTTTCCTTTTTTTACCCTATAAATACACAATGTGTACTGTTATAGAAAGATTGCTAGAGTACCTAAGCTGTTAACGTGTTATTCATTTTGTATTTCTTTGTCAATTATCAGCATGGAGTCGGGCTGCTTAGGCATGTTTATGGCTTTCTTTTGGACAAGTTTAAAATCAGGGACTATCTTAAGCAGGCCTTTTGCTTTAAAGGGTTTTAACTGATGGCTGCACTCAAAGGCCACCATCTTTTGGTCAATGATAGTCTGTAGGGCTAGGTACAGACATTCAAAAAGTCTGAGGTGGAACTGATCAAAGTTACGTGGTTTTCTGAAAGCAGTGTGGTTTAGATCGGTAGCAACCCAAACACACGTCCGCCCTTTGGTGGGGGCGCAAATCTTAGTCTGGGTTCCACCGTTTTTAAGTAGTCTATGTGTGCCAAACTTGTGTTCCATTAAGGGTATTGTGTGCCAAGCCTCTGTTCTGGATAGACCAATTTCTGATCACTTATACTGGTAAAAATGTAATGTGTGTACCTAGCCTATGTGATTTCAGTCCAGTTCCTACTGCTTCACAGTTGGCACCAACTAGCAGTCTCTATAGAGCTCCCCAAGAAGGAATGGGCAGTGGAACCTGGACTGCACATTCAGACTGGAGTACTGCATCTGGGGTCTTGGTCCTGAGGCTTACTGGGGACAGAGCCAGCCTTAGGGAAAATGGTGCCCTGGGTGAACTTGTATTTTGCCCCCACCCCACCTTCCTCCCAAGTCAGTGGTGCTGCTTCAGGAAGAGGCGGGCAGGCAGGGCACAGTCTGTCAGGGAGGTGGAGAGGCATGGTGCGCCAGGCAGGCAAGTGGGTGAGCACCGCTGCAGCCGCTGCATGCACCACCCAGCTTGGCTCCTCCTGAGCAGTTGCTGGAAGTGGGGGCTCGGGTGGGGTCAGCTGGCATGGGGCAGGGGGAGAGCGCTGTTGTGAGCATGGGCTGCTCACACATGTGCATGTATGTGCGCGTGCATGTGTGTGCATGCGTGTGTGTGGCACCCCCCTGGGCAATTACCTATGTCACTCGCCCCTCTGGCTGGCTCTGGCTGGGGAAGTTCATGTTCGTGTCCCAGATTTGTGGATAAATATAGGACTGTCAATCCTGCTCCTTTCATAGAACCATAGAAAAGTAGGGCTGGAAGAGACCTCAGGAGACCAGAAAGTCCAACCCCCTGCTAAAGGCAGAATCATTCCTATCTAAACCATCCTGGACAAGTATTTTTCTAACCTGTTCTTAAAGCTGCATGAACAATCCTCTTGCACAACCACCAGGCCAGGACCATCAAAACACCCTGTCTTGCCACACACAAAGCAGGGGGATGAGGGCACTTGTCCATGTCTTACCACTTCAAGGACAAATAGTTTGTTAAAACATGCTTGAGAGATCCAATGAAAAAGACCATGCCTCCTGCTACAGAGAAAGGGAAAACTCCCATAGTCCCTCGTTTCATTAGTATGTAATGATAATAGATATTTCAATTCAGTACCTGAAAAAAAGGCACCGGACCCAAGAATCACATCAGAGAAGGTAACTGCTGGAGCTTCTATGCCCTTGGATGCCTGCATTCACTTGGTAGCATTAGGGCTGGCTGTAAGGCGCTGAGCCCTCATTTATCCTAACATAAACAGTCTTGCAAAGTAATAATAATAGTCCCTTGGCTGATCTGAGCCTACAAGAGGCTGAGAAACGACGTTCTCTCTTATCCCTGAGGAACCCAAAGTGCTTTTAGGCTATTCCTTCCAGAATCGCTTTGCCTAACACGGAAGAGCAGCCATTGCTGAGGGTAGCTGTTTCACAGAGCCCAGCAGTGATGTGACACAACATGAGGAAAGAATACAAATCAAAGCATGCTAACGAAAGGGATGGTGCTCTTGGCCCTAGATTTATGCTCCTGAGCTGTTGGTTCCTAGAAACTCAGCTTTGTTTGAAGCACAGGCATCAGCTACAAAGCCTCAAGACTGCCCTGCAGATGTTGCATTAAAACTTAAATCATGCTCCTTCCAAGCGACAGACCAAGTCTCC
>NW_005842374.1:812091-857620 GCF_000455745.1 Alligator sinensis
CAGCCTGCTAAATGCTGGCTCTTTTTATGATGTTGGATAGATATTTTTATGGTGTGATAATTACCTTATCCGACCATGTGGCCGGTCTAAATTTATTATGAGATTAACCAGTTAATAACGTAATACATGTAACATGTGGCTGGGGCCTATGTGATTAAACAGTCATTTCCCTGTCAATCCTAAATCAAAGGAAGAGTCTGACTCCAACTTCCAACAGACTCTCAATGATCTCACACCAAATGTGCCCAGTCTATCAGAGGAGAACAAGGATTTTTCTTTTTCTTTTCTTTTTTTACTGCTGTTTCCTGCAAAGAACCCAGGATCTGAGAGTCCAGCCAGGTTCTTTGATAATTACATTATGGGAATTCTGCATTCACAGTGTCATTGCATGAATCAAGGGAGAACTCCACTCCCAGCTTTGTGCGGTCTGAAGGAATAATGAAAACTAAAAACTCTTATTTTATTACTCTTATCCTCAGAGATGACTCTGAACGTGCGCAGGTAACAGGGTTGTTTGGGGGAAGAATCTGCCATTCTCACAGAGCCACAGCTGGCCTCCGCAGCCAAGTGTTATGCATAAAAATGCAGGGTAAAAAGCGATGAGCAGGACAGGAAGCTCAGGGGCCGCTCACTTTGCATTTATGTGACTGCGGCTCTGCAGCTGTCAGGCTGTTCCTGCCTTTTAGGACAAGTAAGGCCCGAGACAAGTGTATTGCTGAGCAATTCATTAGCATGCTGAAGACTGTGCTTAAGCCTGTGTTCCCTCAGACACGTTCATTCTTTACCCACCCACTTTTTACTATGCTTTCTAATCCAAGAGCATGACCACAATGCCTGAGACTTCCTGACACTCAGTACAGACGACTGTTCCCAGAACTGTCCCTTACTTACGTTATGTTCCTGCATTGCAAATACTTGCCCTCACTTTGTGTTGTCTCTCCCAGGACTGGGACACCAAGGGAGTTGTGCACCTATCTGCAGATGACTAAAGGACTGTAGATGCCTAATCTAACCACCATACACAAATCATTAACACTCAGTGTGGCTGCAATGGTAATAATAATAATGTGTTTCCACCTTATTGTGATGAGGCTTAAATGAGTGAAGTGAGCAGGACATGATCCTCTGTGACAAATGGAAAGATTTTGGGCTCAGGTCACAGGGCTGCCCTAATTAATAACAGCTGGAATGGTCCCCTAGAAAGCATAACTCTGGACTGGCACACTACACTTGTATTTTGTTCCAACCACATTTCCTTTGACCTTCAGCCCATCCCCGTGAAGAAGCACAGGAAGCTCCTTGAGCATCCACGGTGAATGGGGAGGAATGCAGGGATATGCCAACCACTGTAGATGTGGGGGGTGGGAGCATAGCTGAAGGGAAGGGAAGTCTTAGGGCCATAATGAACATTATACTTAGGGTGTGTTAATGGCATTTATAGTGAAAGTGTCCACATGCTCAAGCAGTAAAACAAATCAAAGTGAAATTGTATTGTAGCAATTGTATTGACTTATCTGGAGCTATTGCTCCTGGGAAAGCAGTGTTGGGGTTGAGACTGACAATCAGTTGATTGCCCTGGTCCCAGCACCGTACTAGAGCTGGTTCAAGACTGCCAACACTCCTAGACTGCCAGTGCTCCTTGGTGTGCCAGGGGCAGGTATTTCTGGGCTTGGTGTCATGCCAGGCCATGGGCAGCCAGGTGTGGGGATCACCCAGGGTGAGGAGCAACCAAGATATGAGGGGAGGGTAGGGAAACCAGAAGCCAGGAGATTGGGCGGGAGAACCAAGTCAGGGATCCACAGGGCTGAGCACAGTGTGAGGTCAGGCAGCTACCCAGTTCAGGTATCCAAGAGATCAAACCAGAGCTGGGTCAGGGAGCCAGAGGGTCAAGTCAACCTCAGGGTCCATGGGCAAGCTGGGTCAGTATCCAGGGAATCCATCAGAAAGCCAGAGGCAGCACAAGCTGCACAAGGGTGCAGCAGCCCAGGTACAAGGTTGAGTCTCTGTTACCCAGACACTTCCTCTTCTGGACCAGGGGTTTATATTGGAAGGGGTGAAGGGTCAGCTGGCCCTGGCTGGCCGCTCTGGTGTCAGGGAGTGGGTGTGTGGCTAAGCCCAGATGGAGGGTTCTGGCCACCTGAGTCTGCCCTAGTGTGCTGCTGAACTGCTGGGCAAAAGGTGAGGAGGGTGCATGGGGGTTGTATATGTTCACAGCATCCGCTCTGCCGGGTGGCCGAAACCCTGCTCCTGATACATGCATACTGGGTGCAGAGCTGTGCCTGCTCTGACAAAGGCTCCCAGGGCAGGGGTTGGGGGCCATCATTTCCAGATACACTGCTTGATGCAGTGCTGTGCTGTCTGGCTTCTACAGCTGGGCAAGGGCAGTGCAGGGCTGCACCTGCTGTGCCAGAGACTCCTGGGGAGAGCAATTCTGGTACCCACTCATAATGCCTACGGCTAGTGCCTTGCTCACTGCACCATAGTTATACTACTGCTCCAATGCTTCCACTTTTAGAAGGAGGACGTGAGCAGTGTAAAGTGGGACCCGTGACCTCACTCAAGAGGGAGAGTCATTTATCCACCTGGGATCCCTCATCAACATGACTCTCCATCTGTAATTCAGTTGAGACATCTGCGTTGCCTTGTAGCATAGAGGCCTGAAAGTGGGTGTCACAATCCTTTGTGAAAGTCAACAGTGGATAGAGATTATTTTACTAGTCAATACCCCAAACAAAAATGGTCCCAGCAAATGTGGGGCAATAATGAAAGCATGTATCTGAGCAGCGAATCCAGTCTGATTTCAATATAGCCAGCAATTTTGGTCTGACTGTGCTTAACATCTTTGTACTGTGATAAAAACCCACCTGCAATATAAAGACTTATGGCTGTGAAAATCAAGGGCAACAACAGACTAAAGCAACAGAAAGTTATTGCCTGAAATTGAGGCTACCTACTAGCCAACAAACAAAAGAAGACAATATGAGCTAAAGTCCCTGCTAAAATCTCTCCATGTTTCCTTTTCCATAGCATCAGACATGACCAAATGTTTGCTTATGGCAGCAGGAGTTATGTCAGAAAGGAATCTGCACCCAGCTATTTACTGGATCTCGTTTGCTACTGCACAAGTTGCTTCTTGAGACCAGAGCAGGTTCTTAATGGCAATGGACATTGATCTGGGCAAGGTCCTTTTACTGTTTCAGCGGGGTTTAAATTATATACAGGCATCCAGGATCCGATTCTGTTCTCTCATGTAATTCCCACCGAAGGAAATGGAATTTGGGAATATGTATCCAGAGCAGAATTAAAGCCTCAGCTAACTGTTAGGGAGAATATGAAATGTTAAACCGTTACAGGCTTCCATAGCAGTATCTGTTCAAAGTATGCACCAGTCTCTGAAACACTCTTGTTGTTGTCTCTTCATGCCTTATGGAAATGCTGATGGCAACTTGCTAACTTATCGACATTGTGATGTCAAGAATATGTCTGTTCCCAGTTCATGTCAGCTCCTGCTCCTGGGTCGCCAGTCACTTTAAATGAAAGGGAAATGGTTGACCTGGTTCTCCAGGCAGCCCCTTTGCAGACATTTTCCCCTGCTGAATCTATATTACTAATGACAGGCTGGACATAATCAAGAAAAGAAGCAAATACTAAATAGCAGGAAATGTGCTGTGAACTTTGATTTCCTTTTACAAATGGAGCATGAGCATCAAGTGTTTGTGATGTCCTGGATTTGCATGCAGGGCTCCATGCTAACAGCCTTGCTCTGAATAATCCTGTTCACTTCAAAGGGCCACTCCCTGTGCCCTGGAGGGAGGACCAGACCTACAGCAATGCTAGTGCTTTACATTTAAGAGCAATTTGTTTTTACAGGTCTTTGCTATGATCCAAAGCCCAATGCAATCAGGGTCATTTTCAGTTGTCTTTGAATCAGGGTCCAAGGAAACAACCAAGGATTTCTCCACAGTTCTATAAAAAAATAACCCAGGTGAATATGTTAGTTTTAGCTTCCATCTAATTGCAATGAGGATGTTGCCTGCTTTAATACAAACAGTCCATTTATCATTCACAAATAAACTCCATCTGGCAAATCTCTGTGAAAGTGTCTCAGGCATTTGATGAGAGTGCCCTGCTGCACCTTTTAGCTTCTTCAGAACAATAACTTCTATATAGTGCCATGCTTTTCTCCTCTCATCCCCTTCCCTGCTGCAGGGTCCAGCCTACTCCCTGAGCAGGTAGCACTTAGCCAGTGCTCCCTTCCTCTTCATCACATATGTTGGCTCTGGCATCATTCAGCATATGTGACCTACTTATCTTTTGAAAAAGTGCAGCACTTAATGATTCTTGAAGCAACCGCCTCTGCCATGTCTGTAAAGCTGTGTGTAAATTTGCTTCCCCTGCTATCTGATTTGCCAGGCATTTGCTGCTGAGGCGGAAGTTTTTAAAGCAAGTGGTGTCTTTGAGAAGTGTGGCTAGTACGAATTGAGGAGCTCGCGGGGGAAGGGAGGGCTAAGCCCGCCCCATAAGAGATGAAAGCCCCCCTTTAAGATTTGAAAATCATAACCTGGTGTGTCGATGATCAGATTGCTCCTTCACTTAGATGGACTTGTTAATCAATGAACCAGTTGAATTTTTTTTAAGCCCCCCCCCCCCCCCCCCCCAGTCAAAATATAATTTGAACCCTGGGCTAGACACTGATATTTAAAGCATATCATGTCCTATGACTGGTTTGAAATAAATTTCTGGCTAATTATGAATATACAGAGATAATTTGAATAAACACAGAGCTAGTGGTGGTAGAGGAAAATGCAGCTGCTCTTCTGGGGCTGTCTGTAGCTCGCAAGCGATCTGGGATGCTGGAACCTGTTTTTCTGTGCCAGAACATGAGGTTCTCCCTTAGTTTTTTCCTTTTGAACCTAGTCACCTGGGATATTCATTTCCAGGGCAGCCATGGACAATTCCATGCAGCCCTCCACCTTCCATGCATTTTCCTGTTTCAATAAAACAAATAGATCTAAGTCTTTATACAAATTCACTCAAGCAAAATGCTTGAATTGAGCTAAATCCAGAGATCCTTGTTTATTTTTTTTCTCAGTCCTCGCCCAAAGAAAACTCTCCGTGCAGTCACTGGGGATTCGAGAATGAAGAAAAATTGAAAAACATCTTCATGGGGACTTCTGTGGGCCAGACAGTCGGTATGACCATTAGGACTTAACTCTGAGTTTTTTTGTGTCAGGATTTGGCCTCCAGATCTATGTGGGAGGCTTGCCAGAGTGGAGCCTATGAGAAATGGCTTTTCCATACTGGTAGCATTTCACTCCTTTATCTCAAGCATATTATAGGGTGTTTTTCTTAGAGTGCTTTCTGGCTGTGGTTTGTGGCTTTGCCGTGGAAAGAGGGACCAGAGTAGATATTTTGGACAATCCAGGAACTAAAGAACAATATTTCTTTTCCACTCCACCTTTTTTTCCCACTAGACACAGATATTTTGTTCTGGAACAAAGCAATCTTTAGAGCTTTTCTCATATATTTGCTTGTCTGGGCTCTTCCAGGACTGGACATAATCCACTGCATACTTTTGAGAGAGAGGGTGGTCTCATGATTTGAATGGCAGCTGTAAAATCTGAGAGGCCTCCATTTCCTAACTCACATCCCCATTACTATAGGCAACACATAGTTAACTAGGGGTTAGGCAATACACTTCCAAAATGATTCTCCTTGTTTCGTTTTCCTTTGGGATTCAGAAGAATATCAGACATGGCCAAAGCATAATCACATATTAGACAAAATCAACAACAGAGACATCTCCAAGACGGGCAAACAAAGGTTTCATTTTCACAAGAAGTCATATGCAAATAGTGAGATACTGCAGAGGAAAAGAGAGTAATTCACTCTCTGAAATGATCCTGTCTGGCTCTGGTGGGATGGGCAGATCTTGAAGCCATGCGAACCCAATCACGTTGCTTACAATAATTAAAGCTACCACATGGGTAACACTTAAGTGTATACAGCCATTATTCCTGTACCCATGCTTGCCTTTAAGAAAGGACAACCCTTGTATTTGCTGGGGTATTTGGTTTAATTGAGTTTCCTGTGTCTTCAGCTGAAAAAAGACTAGGTTTTCCCCTAGAACAGAGAACAGAGGAACTGTTGTACCCAATGCAATTAAAGACCGCTGCAGTCCATTTTCCTGTCCCTGACACTTTCCTTTGCCAGTGAAACCCCGTCATGCCCCCCACCTGTGCTGGATGCCCCTACAGTTCTTTGAAAGGGGATTTAGATTTATTTCTGATCATTTCTGCCAACCTGGCAGCCAGGAGGATTTTTACCCCTTGTAATGTTATTGTACCTACCCGACACGTTCCAATTTGATTCATAGAAATCTCTCATATTTTTGGACATAAGTACAATTAATATCCAGTGACTATGACTCCCCCCGTTTAGTTACACTTTGCATAAAAATTACAGTCAGTTTGTTACAGGTAATCTGGGATAAAAGTGCACTCTTCTGCCAACAAATATTGTCTGTACGTGCATAAGCTGTTGCTCTAAAAATGAAGTAAGTGTCTTTCTCCTTAAAAGGACAGTCTTAGCCTTAATTCTTCTGCAATGACACAAAGTCAAGGGTCTTCCCAGACTTAGTAGTTGATAAAACTAGCAAGGTTGAGGCACATCAGTTTGTGTAGCCAATGGAACTCAAGGCAATAATGTAGCTAGCATCACTTCCAGCTGCCTTTTGCTCCCCAGCTACCCACATACAGCTGGGTCAACTGGTGGCAGCCTTTGGTATGAGTCCAGAGCAGGTCTTGAACTCTCACTTTCACAGAGTAGCCGTAGCACCCTATGGTGTCACAAAGCTCACATAGGAATAATTGCTGTCAAAGGAAATCTGCACCAATTTTGCTCAGTACGGCAATCACAAAGTTCACACATTTCCATAGTCTGAAAGTGGCACTGTCACTCTTCATGCTTCATGCATGCTTCTTTGGCAGCAGGATATTGAGATCATTCTCACTGCTACTGATGTTCATCCATGTTCTTTGTTCTTCGGCTTGTGACTGTCACCGCATATCAGATTCCCTGCTGTCTCAGGTGAGACTCATTTCACTAGCCAGGCAAGGAATGGGGAAGTGTCTAAGGGGCTTTGGATAAACCACTGTAAAAAGAGGATAAATTCTCTGAACAGGAAACATTCTGCCCTGCCTGAAAGGACTAGAAAGGAGTCATTGAAGTGACAATCAGTGCAAAATAAGCGTGCATTTGTGTGTGGGAGGGAGATACTCCAATGTCACTCACTTGTGATTCAGCAGGAGTGTTTCTGTTACTACAGGATGCCCTTACATCTTGCATGTTAAGTGCTCAGGGTGTTAAAGTCCCTCAATACATCTTTCCTGTATTGAGGAACACTGTCACTTTCTGATATTGTGTGGCTGTTTGATGGCCTTGCACTGCAATGCCACAATGAACCATTGTGTCATAGAGGTGAAGGCACCATTGGCATCCCTATTGGTAAGAGCCCACTAAGGAGAAGACTGTCGATTAGCACTGACTTCTGTAAGGTGGGCCGGAGTCTGGCTATATGCAGGTATTTTAGGAGCAGTGTAAATAAAAGAAGGAAAATGTCCAAGAAGTTTGGCTCCCTTGAGACTAGCTCTCTTGAGTTTTAGGATACTAAGCACCAAAATTGGAAACCTGGCTCTCCATTTTCCATCTGCAAAACAATGATGAAAGGATTTGGATGCCTTGCTAGCAGAGGTGTAACATCCAGGGGTTGGGTGAGCTGCAGTAGCTGCCATTCTTGGGCTGCCTCTAAGTGGGTGCCTGGGGTTTGTGCACCAGTTGCCCACTGCTTGTTACACTATTGCTTGCTAGCTGTCTGCACCCAAAACCAACCAGTTTGCCTCACTGGTGCTATTATATGTACTTGTGATGACTGACACTTGCAAAGTTGCATCCATTATTCCTTGCAAGCCCAAAATTAGGGGGAGGGTGAGATGGCTCACAATCTCCTTAAAAATGTGGTCTGGAAAGACAAATCTGGAAATGTGGTTTGTATTTTCCCCCTATGCAACAAGACCAAACTCAAGGGAATCAAGCAAGGAGAAAGCTGGAGCAATTTAAACCAATGCAGCAAGAATGGGAAACTCAAGTGCTAAGCTATGGGGGAGGTGGTTGTGCTCTGACCTGTCTGATACCGAGCCTAACATTGGATTGGGCGCCGTTTATCATTTTTTGAACACTGTTCTGTGCCAGCACCATGATTTAATTGAAGTCAACAGTAATACACAGTATTCAAATGCAAGGAGCTGAAGTGTCGACTGGCCTGGGAATTGTAACTGTGAGTTACGAGGTCTCTATGCAGCAGACAAAAACATAGAAGCTGGTCCTGAGAGCCAAAGGAAACCTGAGTCTGAGCAAGAGAGAGTGCAACTGACCCAATACGCGGAGCGGAGCTGGCAGCTCAAGTACCAGAGGACAGGCTGAAATTCTCAGGGCTCGCTCTCCTGGGGAGAGGTCTGAAGAGTTGTTTCTCTTGCAGCTGCAGGATAGAGAAGGCTGAGGCAGAGATGTGAACTGCCAAGGGAGGGAACAGAAAATCAGGGTTAAAGATAATATTTCATTCATTAAAAGACACTGTTGCAGCCAGAAGAGGACAACATAAGGCCTGCTGGGGCCATCCCAGTGTCCCACCATAATTCTGCATTAAACCACTTCATTAAATGAAAAAGGAACTGAAAAGCCAAGCAGTGAATCCTGTGTTACTGCTAGGAGGTAGTTTGTTAATCTGCTTGTGCTTTCCTGCCTGCAGGTATGCTGAGGGTTTACCCCCCAGCAGAGCTGATCCTGCTCACACCTGCCCTCCAGCGGGCAGTGCGCCTTGCCAGCAGCCCTCTGTGAAGTCTGAGTTGTGCGCTTCTGGGCTGGGTTCCCACCACTGTATTTTCCCCAGTGAGGACTGTGATCTATGCCTGGGGTGTTCCCTGTTTGCTTGCCGTTTCTTATTTTAAAGAGACCTGAATGTATTTATTTATTACTTTTCTGGCATTGTGATTGCAGCTGGGATGGACCAAATAGCTTGGGTAAAGTCTTCAGCATCCCTTGTCTTCTGCAGGTGCTTTAACTCTGACAGTTTGGACACCAAGAACCCCAATTTGCAAACACTTGTTACCGGATGTGTTGCTTTCTCTCACACACAGTCTTTGTGTGTGGAGATAAATGCAATACCAGGCCCTTACAGTCCGTGGCGGTAAGTGTGGTGTAATTGTCTACATGGTCTTAGCTGGGTTCTGAACCCCTTCAAGTTTGGACCACCCTACTCATAGTTTTTAAACTGATAATTACAAAAAGACCTTGTTTCATGGAGTCAGAGGCATCCCCATGGGTTCCTCTGAGACAGGGGCAGCTCAGCCTGTCTCAGATCAGAGATGTGATGTGTTTGAATGGGGGAAGGGGGAGAGGGGGTAAAAGGATCAGTTTTGGGGAGCCAAAATCTAGGCCACCCAGATCTGAGGCCTATTACAGATGTCCAGAGCCAGAACTAATTTAGCCTGAACCAGAAGCTTCTCAACAGTTGCAGCACAAAGCCAAGGGGTGTCACAAGAGAGCTCAGTGCAGGAGTGTGGGGTGATTCGGGACCAATTTTTCAAATTTTAGATGAAGTTAGTATTTCAGGGACTCCTGGGGGACATCTGAATGCAGCTGTGAAATTTAGGACTGTCCCAAAAATTTGGGGCAGTGGTCACTTCACCCAGGGCTCCCCATGTGTCTGAGGAGACGCCATCGCAGACTGGGGAGCCTGAAGGTTTTATTTTGATCTGGAGCTCCTAGGGCTGCCAGAAAGGTCGTTACATGATCTTCTGGTCTCTCCTGGCCCTCTCGTCCATGAAACTACCCGAGTAGCATTGGAGTAAAAGTTTAAGTATTTGCCTTCAGTGTGTCAGTAGCACCACAGCCAGCTGCCATGCTATCTGGACAGAGGGAGGGGTGAAAAGCAGAACGAAAAAGGAAGAGGCTGACAGTACAGTGCTCACAGAAAAAAGCCACTACACCCCTGGCATGCTGAAGTAGACATGTCTCTGCCGGCCCCACACTGGGGGTAGACTGGGAAGGTCTGTAGATGCAGTGGGCCTAATGCCCTCCACAATGGGGTGTAGCAGTTTTAACAGTTTGGCAACGCACAGGGGGTGCACGTGGGTGTACATGCATCCCCTGCGATTGGGCGTGCACCCCCAGAACCGCCAGCCATGAAACCAGAAGTGCATTTCCAGTTTCGTCACTGGCTCAGCAATCAGCTGCTGCAGGACCCCCCTCCCCCCGGTCAGTGATTTGGTGCCCCCCCAGGGTCGGGAGGCACCAGTCGCCCATGGTAGCAGCTTAAGGGGAATTTTGCTTCCCTTCAGGAGGGTATTTCAGTATTGAAGACTGAAGAGCATAGCACTGCTCTTTGCAACCTGCCCCCAGGACCAGTTTCCCCCCCCAGTGCTTCTGGTTTGGACTAAAGGCAGATTACAAAGCTGTCACTGGAAGGAAACGCCTCAGTGGGAGGTGTTCAGTCCTTCCAGCTACACCAATCTCCTTGCCCATTTGAGCCATATAAATTCCATTCACTCATGGACGGAGGTGGGTGAAATTAATTTTACTCATAATGAATGTGTAAGGGAATGGTTGAGTAAGAAATGGCTACACCGGAAGGTTTTAAGGAATAAAAAATGAAGATGCATGTAGCAGCAGAACTTGCTGATGTAATGAGTGATGGGAAGGGAAGGAGAGTGCTGAGCAGGAAATGAAGCTCAAATACCAAATGCCCATCGCTCACACTGTGCAATTGCACTGAAACACAGAAGCAATGAGCAAATATAAGATCAGGAAAACACCGAGCTGTTTGCTCACATAAAAAGGACCCTGTTTCTCTTTTTAGACTAACCATCTGCCAGACCCAAAGCTCCTGTGTACACAGGGCAATGATTGTAGAGAGGTTCAGGTAGAGTCAGTCCTGAAATGAGAGAGAAAAAGCTGCTCTGAACCTTTATGGATAGTGTGAGATATAAATCGAATAAATAAATAAAAGAAACCGCATGGCTCCATACCAACTGTTTTCTTAGGGATTTGACTGACTTGGATTTTACCTTGTGTTCTGTGCTGAGACCCTCAAATTCACCCGGCCACATGGCCACACTTCACCTAAGGACTGGAAGTGCAAGGCCTGACAAGGTTTGACAGAAAGATACCACTCTGCTGTCATTTGCTGGAAACACACCTAAACCTTAGGTCAACCTTTCCTTGACCCTGGGGGCTCTTGGTGTTTGTACTGAAAACAGACATGTATTACATGTTTTCACGTTTCATAGTGAAAATTTCCCACAAGTGTAACCAGAAGCTTTCTCATGTTTCAGCAACAGCAAAATGTGCATCCACAGACTGTTTGGCTTACTGTGTGGTTTTTTGACACCCATTTATATATAGGGCCCAGCAGTCTGTGTATGTTTGGGGAGGTCCCAGGTGCTGGCATTCTGCTTCTAGGCATATCTGTGCAAGTCCTTAACGCAACAGAGTTGCACAACTGTTGGGGTGAGTGCTGCATCTGATCACTATTTTAACTCATGCCAGTAATGTTTTGGTACATTTGGGGGTTTCTGTCAATGAGGATAACTTGAAATATGTGTCCAAGAAGCAAACCCCTCAAAAAAGACTGCATATATTTTAATATAAATAGACGGGTGTGCATCATGAGCTATGTTCACTGTGCATCCCATCAAAGTGTCTTATTCAAGGTAAATAGTCATTTTTAAACAATAATATTTACATACAATTCCTATACAGTAGTGGATGCTACATAAGCAATTGAAAGCTGCTTAATTAGCTTGTGAGATTGTCACAGGATATCACTGAGCAGCCCAAAAATTTAGTCGGATTCAAAAGAAAACAGTGTAAACAGTTATCTAGACAAAGAGCTCATTTATCATGAGAAAATGAAGAACACAAGAAAATATGTATAGCCTCATAAGGCACATCCAGATGAGTGCGGCCGTACAGTATTTGGCATTGCAAACACATCTGCAGCCCTACATGCTGCAGATTCAGGTGTTCTCTGCACTGCAAAGGCCCATGCATGCACTGCTCCATTTTTTTTCCATGGGTTTTTTTGACCCCTGGATATCCAGGGGTCAAAAATACCCATGGGGTGGGGGGGGGAAATGGAGCAGCGCAAACACAGGCAGTGCATGTCAATGAAAAGCAGAGCCGGGCCACCCGGAGCCACACTGCGGCTGCCAGCCAGGATCCACCTGGCAGGATCACCGCTGCTGAAGACCCAGGAGCCCCCCAGGACCCCAGGTAAGGCTGCTGGGGCCAGCACAGTGCTGGCCCCAGCCTCCCCTACCACCTCAGGGGTAACTTGCTGCACACCAAAGTGCAAAGGGCACAGGCGCTCCCGGGGAACCAAACAAGGCAGCCATAATGGACAAAAAACCCTCTAACACAACTGAAGTTAGGATAAAATTCCTCCTGTGGTAGGATATTGCACAGCTGTTTCCTACAGTATTTTTACATTCTCCACTGAAGCATCTGTATTGAGCACTGTCAGAGTCATCATAGAGGATTAGATGGACCAGTGCTCTGAGCAGTCATGGAAATTTCTGTTTGCTGTGTGCCAAGCAGCCTGAATTAGAAATTTCAAACCCTGTCCTGATTGTCCAGTGATGTGACATTACCTCCCTAGAACCAACCCATGCTTCAGCATTGTCATTTGGGGCATAGTGCAGTATTTTTACTTTCACGTTTCCCCTTAAAAACAGATAATTACTGATCCACAAGATAAAGGAAGTCTTGTTCTGCTCTGCTTCCAGCAGAGACGGTCTCTCTTGGCTCTGCAGCACAAGGAATATCCTAGTTTGTTCTCTGTAGGCATGACTCTCACATGCATAGTTTTTTAAACAGTAGAGCAACTTTTCTTGAGAAAGGCCTTGGGGGTTGGGGGAGGAGGGGAGAGGGAAGACAGTGCTGTAGCAAGGTGGGGGCAAGCAGGACGACTGCCCTGGGTGCTGAAGCAAAGGGGCGCTAACAGGCGCTGGGCATGTGCCCCCCAGATCTGGACGGTGCGAGGGCAGGTTGCCACTGCAGGCTTTGCCCTGGGCACCAAACCTCATTGCTGCAGCACTGGAAAGACACATTGTCTAGCCAGTGGCTCTGCAAAAACAATCTCTGCCTTTCTGATGTCATCAAATGGATGGGCAGTTGCCAAGTCTTCTGAATCTGGTAGCCCATATTGCCCTCTCAGTTTGGCACAATCAGTTGCCTTATGAGAAGTGGCTGTGAATGAGGCACTGAAACCTCCTCTGTAGCATCTGGCATTGAGGACTGCTGCAATCCAGAAAAGCCATCGCAAGGGTTGCATTTTCTCTGTGTGGACCGGATTCTGAGAGGTTCTGAGCACCCTCAGCTCACATCAAGATCTGGTCCTTTAAGACCTTGACCTGTGCGCTTAGGAAGTGCCTGGTAGATGGCACAGACAGCAAGCATATATGAGCTGAACCCATTTCCTTTGGGCTGAGCCAGAGGAAACATGAGCTGCTGCCTTAGTTGAGCTGCAGCCTATAGCCCAGCAGACCACCCTCATTTGCACAGTAATCTTGCTTAAGTGGCTTTTTCACCTTGCAGGGGGAGAGCACAGGCAAAGCTGGGAGAGAGGGAGCAGCTCTCATTCGGCAGGGTAAGAGCACTAATCAGCACCGGGTGGAGGGTTTACATGCTGTGCTGGAATAGCTTCTCTGCAGCAGTTGGTGACCTCTGCCCTTCCTCTCTCAGCAGAGAAGATGGTAAATTCTCTATTTACAAATACGTGGCAGGAGAATACATTTTTGCTGCTTTTGCTGTATCAAAACAGAGGGTTTCCATCTTCACCTATGAAATGAGCTACTTAGGATGCACATCTGCCAGTCCCTATCCATCTGCCAGACCCTAGGGGCTGCACAGTATCCATGCTCTTCTCTAAGCAGCCCATGGTCCTTCATTTCTTAATCTGACCCCCTTTTATTTTGCCGTATCTTTAGATGCACAGGAGCTGGGCAAAGGAGGAGAAACCCTTTCCCCAAAAATATGTTCCTGAATTTGAGGCTTTTTTGGTCAAAATTTCAAATGCAGATTTTTTGGAGTGGTCCTAGTGAACATGCTCAGTTTTCCATTCTGAGGCTTGCCTTTCCCCACCTATTCTCTCTTTCAACCTCCTCACAGTTTCATGTACAGTACTCCCCTCTCTATTTCTCCAGCTAACCTGTTCTTCTTTTCTGTAGCCTGAATGATGTCCCATTGTCAACACTATCACTACAGATGCTTAGTGCTTGCTAATATTTGCTCAGCTAGTGATCTAAATCATCCCTGGAGTAACTCTACTGGTTTTAGTAAATGAAGTTACACTAGGAATGAATTAATTTTCAACTCATTTTGGTAATGATTAAGAGGGAAAAGCAGATGGCAAGGGCATTCCCCTGTCATAGTCTCTAGGAAAGAACCATTCGTCCCACTCATGCCTGTCTGAGATGGTAGTTTGCTGGTGCTTGATTGGACATTGTTTCTTGCCTGGTGTTTGAAGGCTTTACCTATGCTCTTCACAGCTCACCTCACCCCTCAACCCTTCAGACAGATGATATGCTTGGATCCAAGAGTTTACTTCACCCACCTTTGCTTTAATTTACTCATAGGTATAAAGGACCAGGGCCTGGACAAACTGCCCCAATGGTAACAACTGAGATACAAGTACATGGTCAGGATTTAAGGACGGGAAGCACGATGCCAGGCCAGGGTCAAGACCCAGAGACAGGTACCACAATACAAACCAAAGGTCTGGCACACAGGCTTCAGTGCTAACCAGAGAGCAAATGCTGAATACCTGAGCTACTGGCCCCAGAAAGCAGTCTTACAGGGCAACCTCACCTAAGGTTACAACAGCTAGCTCAGCTGTCCGGTGATAGTTAAGCTCACCAGCTGCATATGGGGAATCTGCTGGTCCAAGATGACAGCTATTTACCCCATAGGTTTGGCAATACAATGCCTGTCACTGTAGCATCAGAGCAGTTTACAAACGTTTGTGAATGTACCCTTGCATCCTCCTCCTCAGCCGTTGCCTGCCTCCCCAGCCATTCAGACTACGTATAATAAACCTTACTGGCACATTCCCCTTCTTCCCACAGTCCCTAGTCTTTAATTTGTCTCTCCACACTCTGCAGGTCAGGGTTGGAAGTGCATAGCATGGTGCCTCTACTATGTCCCTGTATTCGGATTGGATATTATCTGCTCTTACGTGATTTAGAGATCTTTTCTTTCTAAATCTCCAGGTCTTTAATTGCAGGGAAACCAGAATTCAAAATAGCCTAGTGGAAAATTCAAACAAATATAAATGCAGAAAGAAGAAACAAAGAGAAGGTGATACAAAAATGGATTAGACAAATCTATCTAGTGTACTCATAAATATTCCTCTGTCTCCCTATCCACACACAAGCACATGCACACAAACACACACACATCTTTGTGTCATTTGTAGTACCTAAACATTGTAAATATAATACTTGCCTCTATACATCACAGACCTCTGGTAATTTAATGTCCATTTTTGTTATGTGAAGGTTTCTGTGCTAACAGATGGGTTCAATCCTACTCTAGCAAAATCAAACCCACAGAGACTAATGCATCACTTTGCCCCCTGCTCCTTTTAATGAATCCAGATACATGCACTGCTGCCTCCTGTAAATGACTGATCAACAATTTATTCAAACCTGGATTGGATTAGAGTGAGAATTGATAGGAATTATGAGAGACAAATATTAATAAGCAGAGGTGCTTCTGTCTGAATCTAATTTCAGCCCCTAAGGTTGCCTGATTTTCAGCCAACACAGATGACCATAAACCTATTCATAATTTTTGCCGGGGGGGGAGGTGTGGGGCAGGGGGAAGGAAGTCACCCTTCATCACAGCAGCTCCAGATTACAGGTGCCAGCTTCGCTTTGCAGTTAGAAGAGATGTGCTGTTGAATTTACCATGTGTGCTTAAGCCAGCGTATTAGAAAATGGCAACCAATTTCAGGTGGGCTTTCCCTGTCACTGCATAGGCATGAAGTCAGTCCACTCCCTGCATGCTTTCTCTCCGCTTACCACTATTTTCCAGCCTCTTCCCCCCAGACTGGTCCCCATTAAGTCCTAACCCCTCATCCAGGATAAGATCAGGAGTTTAAGGGCCTCTTGGTTTCAGTTCTCTGCTCCTACTAATGCCAAACTCTGATTAACTTTTGATAGGAGAAGTTTGAGCCTTTCCAAACCAGTGACTGACATACACATCTTACATCCAGCCTTTGCTTTTTGCTTTTGAATAATTTAAAATAATGGGTTGTGGCCTCAAAAGCGTATGTACTATTTTCAATTATTGTTTTGATCTTCCCAAGCTCAGTCAAGTATCCACAGTATTCTTTGATTTTTTTTTAAGGATCTCATTGGATTTTAGTCTTTCCTTCCATCGTCTTTGCCTCCTGCTGGGAAAGCAGGGCAATCCAGCAATACAAATAAACACTATGGAGTCGGTCTTTCTCATACCACACATTCCTCCAGAGCAGCCATTGTAAAGGCAGACTTATTATTGTCGCCACCTCCTGGTTTTATTGTTATCTGCAGGCCTTGCACATAACAGCAGGTTGGCTGGGATAGCAACAAGACCAGAATGGCTATGAAATAGTTCAACCACCCTCAAGTAATACAGGGACCTGAAATTTTATTTAAAAATAATAAAACCTTCAAATTGGTTGCTGTTGTTCAAACTGCTCATACACTGTGAGATGTGATGTGAGCAAAGAAGGCTGATACTGTGAACTGCCCTGTGCAATGGAGAATATGAGCGCTTGCTCTCTGGGTCTGTTTTAATTTGAAATCTTCTCTTTCCAGCACCCCCCTCCCCAGACTACATGTAAACAAAGCACTAATTAGCTATCGTGATGTCCTCATTGAGTCTGACATGAATTGCATTAGGTACTTTATGGATAATGCTTCAATGCAGTATTGACTAAATTAAATTCCCTCCCTGCCTCACTATGCTTTGTATGTTTTCCCTTAGAAGCTGTTCACATCCAAAGCCAGTACAATCTAAAAGTCTGACTCTCATCCATTCTGCTTTTAATGAACCTGGAATTAAAAGACAGAAAAATTGCCACCGGGTGCCTCAGTGTGATGACTGCCTGCCGGCTAGCCCTGGGCCCCAGCCAGCCCCACCTGCAGCACATGGAGCAGTGGGTCAATGCGTCCCACTGCAAAGTGCATGGACAAACGCATGCATTGTGGCACAAAGTAGCAGCACAAATTTGTGGTGCTATTATTTGTGCTGCTGCAAACACGTGCCCCTTCTCGTGTGTACGTGGCCAGGGAGTTTGAATATTGATGTGTACTATTTCTAAATGAAACCCATTGAGGAAGTCTGACTGACACTGTTTGGCTTTGTTAGAGATTCCTGGAAAGGAAATTAGACCATCTGAAGGTTTAAAGAAGACAAAAGTGTTCTTGCTGAGTATTTTCATTTCTCCACCTCCCACTATCCTGCTGACTATTCATGCATGTACGAGTTCTTAGAGAGAATAGACTGTAAGTGTTGACAAAGATCTGTACCTCTTCCTTCTGAAATGTAGCTTTCTGTCATATTATCCAAGCTTTCAGTAATGTGTTTCCTGCATAAAAATAGCTTGCAGGTAGCTTCTCTTTTATTAGTCTTATATACAATACATGTAAGTAAATCACAAAAGCTTAGAATCAGAAAAGTAGGTGCTGAGCCCGATTTTACAAAGCACCTGATATTCCTCACACTTCTACTGGTATAAACCAGGAACAATCCAACTGAAACAGGGGTAGTTGGTCTGGTTTTATATCAGTGCGAGAAGAGAATTAGTCACTATATATAAAGGCATGTTAATATGCAATATGTATGTAACAATAATATTAATAATCCTCTGTGTGCTTTCTAAGGGAGTGCATCCCATGTGTTTTTAAAGGCACATTTATGAGGTCCATCCACTTTGGACAGGGGTATTGGCTTCTCATTGGTTTGCTCAAGTAGGTCAGCATTTCATGGAAGATCCAATTTCCAGTAGATACAGTTTTTGCATGTATATGACCCATTGAGAAAATTACATCCCTGTGATGTAAAATGGAGTAGCCATTCATTTTTCACTTGTATACCAAAGTTGACAGAGGACATGGATTCCATGCAACTGGGAAACTGATGGTTGTAGTAAATAAAATGTGAGAAAATGATCTCATAATACTGTGAGAAATTCAGAATGGCTCCAATTTCTGCCTTATAAAGTTTAGTTCTGGGTACAGCAAAATAAGATAATGTCAAAATGCTTGATAGATCTAAGAAGTGATTAATAAGGTCGTGTCTGAAAACAAACACACCACAAATGACTTCAAAGGACATTAATTTTGAGGAAAAGGGGACACTCTGAAAATTGCAAAAATATGGAATGAGCCCAGAATGAAAGTGGAAAGAGCAAACATGACCTGTTGAGTGACAGAATATATCTCCCTTACCTACCACCAGATGCATTTGGCTGTAATCTCATGGTAAGGAGAAAGATAATCAATGGCTATTTTTTGTTGCAGGCAACCTAACAAGCAATTTCCGTTCATCTTGTAAGTGAGAGCAAAGAAAAAGCAATTAGGAGTACAAGCACATAGGCACTGCCATACTGGATTACACCAATGGCCAATCTATTCCAGTTTCTTGTCTCCGACAATGCTCTCAAACGCTGGTTTTTAGGATCGGTGAAAACACACTGCAGCAAGTGGTTAATGCCACCCAGTGAAGGTGTTTTCCTAACCCCTATCACTTAGAGACTGATCTCTGGATTAGTATTCATAGCCCTTAGAGGATCGTTGTTTATTTTTAATCTGGGTCAAATAATAATTATGAATATAAAATATATGTGGATAAGGCCTACCCATTGCACTCCTGCTAAATGCATTTGTGTTTGTTCATTTATAAAATGCATCGATCCTGTTTTTCAGGCAGGAGTCCAAACAAGTGAATATAGAAATGCATTAAATGAATACAGATTAAATATAGCTCAGTCATGTTGTGTTAATTGGTTGTGTGCTATTGAAGCATAGCCATATTTAACCAGCTGTGACTGCACATCTGTCTTAGGGAAAAGAGAAGTTTATTTGTTTGGGGATAAAAATATGCTCTATCTCTGTAAGATCCTGTCAGATTCTGAGTTCATTACTGGATTTTTTAACCCAGGCCTCACTTAGGCAAAGTTCCTACTGATTGAGTGAAAGGGAAGTATAACTGCAAGCCAGGCCTGTTACCTGTATTTTTAAAATAACAAATTCAGCTTCATTTTTGTAAATTATCATTTTTGACATTAAATATTTGGCTTGAAGTAGCCCAGTACAATCTTGATGCTTCTTCAGTGTCATGCAGATACAGTGCAATAACTACAAGCCACTGGTCAATACTAATAGTCAAACTGTGCCTGTATTGGGAAGGCTATATGGCCTCACTTTGCCTCCAGATGAGATTAAGGTTTTCCCTGAAGAACGTACCACACGACTTGGAGAGTCCTGCTGTGCATTGCCCCAGGAAAGGGTCGGCTTGGCTGGTCAATGCTCTGCTTTTTCTTGCATCATTCTGAGGACCCTGTTATACAATTAATAATAAGAGCTCCTGGAGCTCTTAACCTCTGGATTGTCCTCACATTAACACCTGAAACTAGTTTGAAGCACACTTTAGATGACTTAAAATGATGTCGCTCCAGGGCAGGTTTATCCCTGATCTGTGTTACCCAGCTCATGTTCCACTAATGTGTGGCCACTCCCCACGGATGAGCAGCCCAAGGTGCAGGCTTCCAGCATCCCACCTCTTGTTCTGTGTGGACAAACTTCCTACTCCCTGAACTGTACTGCCCATGGGGTGGTTCTGGTGCCAAGCCAACTTCTCCCACCGCAGAGGGTGTGACCTTCCTACCTCCAGGTGAACAACCCTCTACAAACAGCCTGCAGAGCACATGCCAGCTAGCAAGGTTGCAAGGCACAGAGGGGTCCAGGGGTGGGGGAGGAATAAGGTAAAGGGCTAGATTGGGTCTCCATGAACTGGGGCTTTTTTCCTGGGGCAGGGGCAGTAGCTCCTCCAAACTCACCTTCCTGCACCACTCTTACCTCCCAGCCACCCTGGGAAGCATGACCAGCACCCCATACCCCAATCCAAGATCCCAGTTTATTAAAACATGAGACCTTCTCTAATTTACTTCCCCTTTATTTCTTTGTAAATGTTTTTTTAACTTATTATTATTTTATCCTTCAGGGGCTGATTTCCTTCATTTCATCACTCTTCCCACACCACCTTTCTACCTCCCATTTCATTACCCACCGCATCCCATTAACTCTCCATCTCCCAGCTTCATGTTCCTATCCTGCCCCAACCCATCTGTCACACAGCCCCACCTGGAGCTCCTGCCCTAGCTAGGGATTCAACCCATCCTGCTCCACCAGCTCTGTAGTAACAGCTCTGAGCTGTAGTTCCTAGTTAGGCCCCTGCTTGCCAGCCATCTAGTGGCAAGTCACAGCTGTGCAAGTGGGGGACAGTTAACAAAGGCTTTTAGCCTTAAGGCTGGTCCAAATGTGAGCTAGCACTAACACTGATCAACATTTGAGCAGCTCAAAATGCAAAGTATAACAAAGCCCTGAGGTGCCAGGAGGAAGAGGAGAGTGCACAGTGAGCACAGCGATTGTGGTTGTGTCTGGCCCTTGTGTGGGGATACAGATGGGAAAAGATTCCTCTCGCCCCCTTGCAGACCCAGGCAAAGTTAATGCATAATCTAGCCATTAGTACAGGAAATCATTCTGACTGATGAGCTTTGGAAGCAGATTTTAGGACAGTCCACTGGTGCTCAGCTTCACCACAGGGTGGCATCATTGTCTTCTTTGAGATACTCAGAGCAGAAGGGAATAGCACATAGTATTATGAGGATTGTGAGAGAAGTATTTTCAGCCTGACCAATGGCAAACACCTGGCTGCACTCATGCATTCTGCACATCCTTGCATTGCTTCACAACCAAATGTAGACTCCAAGTACCGGTGCACTCAACATATCCCATTAAACAAATCTCCTGCAAGCCTTAGTCCATGTGGCTTACTGGTATATTTCCCAGCATTGAAAATGAGTAAGTTAGAAACCTTCTGAGGAGGGCAAGAAGTGAATTCCATGTTACACCACGTTCTGTGACAGGGATGTAGAAGTCATTAAGATATGTCATAAGGATGAAATATGCCCCATAGGGCTGACCAGGACACATTCACTTTGCTGCTGATCACATGTGGGAAAATGATACTGGAAAGGAGAGGGTTAAAACAAATACTCAAAGTGAGAGAGAATATAAAAGTAAATTATTAAAAATAATGTTTTTAGTATTACATTTTTTGTCCTGAGAAATAACAACATGGTTGGTGGGCTACAGGTAAATCTCAGTCTCAAATTAGGTTTGTCCTTATAGACACAATCCAGTTCTAAACATCTCCAGATGTTTGGATCCCCACCCAAAGAAAGAGGGTTTGGACCAATCTCTAATTGTGACGTTTGGCCTCATATTGCCTTATAATGGCACCAGACATCAGAGGGCAACCACAATTAAGCAGTGATAGCTGTTTAGAGCATGCTTTGGTGACAAGTAATGGGATGGGGTGCTGCTTAAAATGCGGCATTAGCCTTGAACGGACACTGGATAAAAAATATTTTGAAAGAATGCTAGATACATGTTTCTCTTGAGATTAATAACTATAAGGAGTACACTGTATATACCAGGGGATGGAGTTTTTGCTGAATAAGTGGAAGCGCAATATAAGCCAACTAACTGTTTGGATTTCTAATGGAAAACAGAATGAAATATTAACTCAGTGGAGCAATGAAGCAGCTCATCGTTATTCTACCACAGTCTGTGAAAGGAAACCAAAGACCCAAGTGTTCTGCTGCTTTCTTGTAATGCTTAAGAAACTCCAAGTCAGGCTCTGACTTCAAAAATGTAAAGAACTGTTTGCAGTTAAGGTTTTGTTAATATTTAACAAAAAGTCCTGTTCCTTCACTGATGAATCAGAATTGGAATTGGATAAATTAATCCCACCATGCCACTCTTTCTCCTAAGAGTAATACAAAGATGCACAAGACACAAGGAAAAAGAAAAGTAAACCCCCATGGATAAATATGGTATATTTAGACTCCTACTTATCAGCATACAAAAAGTTGACAGGATGAAACAGAGTCCTTTAATACTTCCCATCTTGTGGCTATATGGAATTGGACTTATCAGATCTACAAAATGTTAGAAAAAAGCATGGATTCCCAGCTGAAATCCCCACAGTTCAGGGATGTTTCCATTCTGGTTTTAGTTCTGCCTGCATTATTATCACTCAAAACCAAGGATTTTGATAGAGTTTTGCTCCATTCAGTGTCTGGGTTCTGACTTATTATCAGTACATACCTGGAGCTCCTACATAATGTAACAACTATTTTGAATTAACTCTCAATCAATCCTCCTTGAGCGAAAAATCATTAGGTCAGTTCACTACTACTTTCTCCTCAAAGAGTAAGCCCATGGCAGGAAAATTTGAGGAATCAAAAATTAAATTAAACAGGATAGCATGGAATGGACTACCCCAACACACCTAAAGTTTGGGCTTATTTGGATCAGGAGTGGATTGGCATTTTGTCCCTGGTCCCTTCTCTGTCTAGCGGGCCAGTAGTAAAATTCTGATCTAGTTCCTGCTTCAACCTAGCCAGTGTTCAAGAGTATTGATGCAGGTATTTCAGTGTGTCCCAATCACTGCTGTTCTGACTAAATGCATCGTTCGATGTGCAAGTATTTTGTGAAGAGGAAGAAACTGGAATTGTTGCAGAGGAAAGAGTTCACTGAAAAAGATCATCTACCTATTCTAAACACACAAAAAAGGCTGGAGCTGGATGCTGGAGCTTGCTTGTAGCTTCAGAAGAATCCAGTCTGTCTGTTAATCTCCTCTCCTCTTTATGCAATTTGGTGGTGAGCTGGACTTCCAGCTGGTTACAGATGCTACAGAGGGCTGTCATTTTTCCTGGAAAAGTCAGTAAAGAGGAGCTATGATGAATTGTGTGTCTCTCTGCTTTAGAAAATGGCTTCTTCCTCTGAGTCAAGAGGAAACACTTTAATGAAGCAGAGGGGCCTTCTACCTTGTGCTTCTCTATTGATTTCAGTCTGGGGGCAGGGAGAAGAGCACCTGCCTAGAGCCATCTCACACCTCTAGAAAAGGTGGTAACAGAAAGAATGCCAGAGGGGGAAAGTGATCCCAGGAAGTTCCAGTGGTAGCTTGCCAAAGATTTAAATCACTGCACTTGCTGATTCCCTTCTCCAGTACTAGTTTAAAAAACACTTAACATTAAGACTGTTCCCTAATGAAGGGTCTCAGTAGCTCAGACCGGTGGGGAAGTTCTGATCCAGATCTGAACTTTATGTTCCAGGCTTGTGAACACATAACAGCATGAATGAGTTGGAGAGCATGCTTGTAGGCATCCTTCTCTTTCACTGGGTTTCCAGTGTTAGCCCGTCTGGCTTTGTCTGACTGTGTGGTCCTTCTCTCCTGTACAAGTGCTTAAATGTTTATAGTCTGCCCCCGTGTCCTTCCTCTCTGTTCCAAACAAGTCAGCTGCAAAGAGCCACCTGCTTTTCAAATATAGTAATCTGAACAGTGGTTTGCCCATGGTTGCTCATAAAAAGCTTGTGTCGAAGCCAAATCTAGATTCCATTTATACATAGGTTCTCAAGAAACAACCACACAATCTTTGCTCTTTGGGGATTACCAGTGCTGGGTATCATAGAAGAAGGCATGTACTTAATAGTTCAGAAAGAAAAAATAATGCACACAAAAAAGAGGTGCATTTAGATGTCCTCGCCTCCCTCACATTTGCAGCTCCCATTAATTTTCCATGATGGTGCCATGAACACATGGAGAAAAATGCTGTCAGTAAAGTGCAAGCATTTTATGGCACTATAATCAAATGTGAAGGATAATAAATAATAAAGCTGGAAAAATATTAACACTTACATCTTGAGTACTGAAATACACTTGTAAAAACGGGAGCTGAAAAGAGCTGATGTATCAGTGGATTATACTGATAAGATAATGGATCACGGTTATTTTTATCAAAGACAAATACAGATATTCATTCTATTGTATTCAACTGTTTTATAGATTACCGTAGCACCCAAAGAAACCTCATCCTGGAGCAGGATCTCACTGTCTGAAACACTGTACAAACACACAGCCCAAATACCGCCCCAAGGAGCTTACAATCTAAGTATGTACTATGACGATGAGAATAAGTCTTGGGAATAGACAAACAGTAGAGCGAGAGGAACTAAGGAGGAAATGCTGGTCAGCATGGTTGGTACTGGTCATAGCCCATCAACTAACTGTTGGTCCAGTTCTTGCAGGTAGCATTGCAATGCAGAGTTTTAAGACCTATGTCGGCCAGCACAGGTCAGCAGAGATGGCTCACTGGTCAGCATTTTTGATGCCTGAATTGATCTCCCATATTGACCTGGTAAGTGCATCAAAGCCCCAGTCTGGTGCTTTTGAGTCTTCAGGAAGTGCTTGCTGTGCGGCTCAGCTCTGGGCTGTCAGGGAAGGCTGTAGACATGAGGAGCCTTTTTCAGACTTCCTCTTCCTAACTCCCTTCACATCCTCACCCTCCTGCGGGTGACCAAATACACACGCGTCAGGAGGGAAGTAGTTTGGAATAATCTGCAGTGCGACCTGACTGCAAATTAGCATCTGTATCCTCTGAGTGGGTCCCACAAGCCTCACAAGCTGTAGTCAGCAACAGTCAGGGAAGAGTTCCTCATATGAGGGGCAGATAAGCTTCAGTTGACTTCGAGTAGGGAGTGGGGACAGCGGACCATACACCAATAAAAACGAGGTACCTGTGCTGTGCTGTGTTTCTGGGAGAGAGGTGCATTTGAGCCAGTTTAATGCAGATTTGGCTCATGAAGAACTAACCTGGTTTCCAAACAAAGGTAACCCAGCCACAGACCATGTTTACAATGGTTGAGTATGTCTCTGGCCTTGTGTTTCTAATATATTTTAGCTTTTTTTTTTTCTCTCTGCAGCTTGCTTAGAAGAGTTTATTTTTTCAGAAGGAGAGGCTGCAGATGGGCAGGCTGGGAATCTCAATTCATTGTCTAAACATCACTGAAACATCAGGGATCTGTAAATGTGTTCATGTGCTTTAATTTGCATGAGGTATTTTGAGTAGATACAAAAAAAAAGGAGAAAAAATAATTTCCTTTGAATTTGAGTAATTCAATGGGATTTTTATTCATTCCAATAGTGACTTATATTTGGATTTTAGTGTGAAGATGGATTGATGATTATCACATCTCCTTTTTTCCCCAGATAAAAGATGTGTGTGGAGATAACAGAACAATAGGATGCGGAAAGAGCTGGTTTTCTATAGTCCTGGTGCAGAAATGCAGTCACTAGCGCTGTTCATTGTGAAGTTCAAGGGTAAATAAAGACTATAGCAGAATCCCCTTGAATATGCTAAGATGTGCACACAAAAGCCCTGTTTCCTGCTCCCCCAAGTCTGCTCTGCACTTCCTCAGGGAATGCACAAGCCTTTTGGAGCAGCCTCAATTTCTCAGCTGTTACTGCTGGTAAAAGGAGGTGGGCAAGCTGAATTACAATGATTCCTACTAAGGAACTGACAGCCCAGTGCTGCTGCACAACAGCTGAGCTCAGCCAGAATCAGCGCTCCAGCTATGGATTACTCATCTCCTGCCAACAGACAGGCTTCCTCAGGGCCTTACTGCTTTCCCAAGTATTTCCAGCACCTACATTCTCCATCCAGAGGATATGAGCTGGCTCAGAATCACAGGCTCTAGCCTTGGCAGACTTCAGTGCAAATGGTGTTATCAATAAAGAGTGTCTTCTGTCATATATATGCATGCTGCTATGCTTAATAAAAGAGATAGCCCTAGGTCCATAGGCACTGTGTTTGTGCAAGTGAGAGAGAGCAATAGGATCATAGCATCATAGTAGAGCTGGAAGGGACCTCACAACATCATCTACTTCAGACCCTTGCTCAAGACAGGATCTTCCCTGACTGAACCACACCTGCCTGTCCAATCTGCTCTTGAAAATTTCCAGGGATGGAGATTGCACAATGTCTCTATGTAGCCTGGTCCAATGAGCACCGCAGTCAGAAAGTTCCTTCTAATCTCCAACCTAAATTTCCTCTGCTGCAGCTTGAGTCCAGAGTTCCTAGTACTGTCCCCTACAGCCAGAGTAAAGCCTGTCTTCATCCTCTCTATAATTGCTCTTCAGGTACTTGAAGTATGCACATCTAAAATATTTACCTAGAAAAGACTGTAAATCAGTATAAAGAGGCTGCATAGTATCGTGGACTGAACACTAAAACCAACAAGGTCCAAATTCTGATCCCTATCTGGCTACGCCCTTGTATCTCGCCTTAAGGAAGTCATTGAACCTCCATGTGAGCATTTCTCTGTATGTAAAATAGGACAAAGATAATATTCACATACCTCACTAGAGATTTATGTAGTTAATGGACAAAATTCCAGGATGAGTCTGAGGCAGTGTAACTTACCTCTTCTTGCTGTCTCATGTGCATATTGTATGCACTTTGACGCCCTTACATTTATATCCATACGTCCACTTGTCTTAGTGACACCTAACCTATAGTTCCCTGACACTTCAGAGTGGGGGCAACTCTCACTCAAAAAAGCCTTCGATCTGGTGTCCCATGATCGCCTCTTGGAGAAACTGGCCAATTGTCGCCTTGGGTCCTCCACAATCCACTGGCTGGAAAATTGGCTCCGGGATCGGACCCAGAGGGTAGTAATTGATGGAAGTCACTCGTCGTGGTGTCCTGTGACCAGTGGGGTCCCCCAAGGCTCTGTCCTTGGACCCATACTGTTCAACATCTTCATTAATGATGTGGACACTGGAGTCAGAAGCGGACTGGCCAAGTTCGCCAATGACACCAAACTTGGGGGCAAAGCATCCACACCAGAAGACAGGCGGGTGATCCAGGCTGACCTGGACAGGCTCAGCACTTGGGGGTCATCTTTGACCACAAGATGAACATGAGCCTGCAATGCGATGCGGCAGCTAGTAAAGCGACCAAAACGCTGGCTTGCATCCATAGATGCTTCTCAAGCAAATCCCGGGACGCCATTCTCCCCCTGTACTCGGCCTTAGTGAGGCCGCAGCTGGAGTACTGTGTCCAGTTTTGGGCTCCACAATTCAAAAAGGATGTGGAGAAGCTTGAAAGAGTCCAGAGAAGAGCCATGCGCATGATCAGAGGTCAGGGAAGCAGACCCTACGATGACAGGCTGAGAGCCCTGGGGCTCTTTAGCCTGAAAAAGCGCAGGCTCAGGGGTGATCTGATGGCCACCTACAAGTTTATCAGGGGTGACCACCAGCATCTGGAGGAACGTTTGTTCACCAGAGCGCCCCAAGGGATGACGAGGTCGAATGGTCACAAACTACTTCAAGATCGTTTCAGGCTGGACATAAGGAAGAATTTCTTTACTGTCCGAGCCCCCAAGGTCTGGATCAGCCTGCCACCGGAGGTGGTTCAAGCGCCTTCATTGAACACCTTCAAGATGAAACTGGATGCTTATCTTGCTGGGATCCTATGACCCCAGCTGACTTCCTGCCCTTTGGGCGGGGGGCTGGACTTGATGATCTTCCGAGGTCCCTTCCAGCCCTAATGTCTATGACATCTATGAAATATGAAATCACTCAAGACAGTTTTTGGGTCTCTAGGCACACTCTCAGTAGAGAGATCCTTTCTTTTGAATACCACTCGGAGAGCTGAGATCCCAAGATCCAACCCACTAACGCTGTGGAACAAGTACTGCCTCCTTGACAGCCCCAAAGCCTAAAATACTTTTTCTATTCAACTTTTTGAAAGCTCTGAGTAACAGTTCACCTTTTCAGGGAT
The DNA here is from genome assembly GCF_000455745.1 of Alligator sinensis. Lineage (NCBI taxonomy): Eukaryota > Metazoa > Chordata > Crocodylia > Alligatoridae > Alligator > Alligator sinensis. The sequence continues at coordinate 840,110 of NW_005842374.1, forward strand.
ATGACTGCAAAAGCAAACAGAACAAGGCTTTGCATGGGTTCCCAAACCAACCATTCTTCAGTTGAGATGGCCTGAGGAGTATAGAGGTCCAGGCAAAGCAATAACCCAAATTCATAGTTTCATAGTTTCATAGTTGGTAGGGTCGGAAGGGACCCAAGGAGATCATCTAGTCCGACCCCCTGCCGTGGCGGGAAAGTGTACCGGGGTCAAATGACCCCGGCCAGATGTTCGTCCAGCCTCCTTTTAAAGACCCCCAGGGTAGGAGCCAGCACCACTTCTTTTGGAAGTTGGTTCCAGATCCTAGCCGCCCTGACAGTGAAATAGCGCCTCCTAATGTCTGGCCTGAAACTACCCTCCACTAGCTTGTGTTCATTGTTCCTTGTAACTCCTGGGATTGCTCGGGGGAACAGGGACTCTCCCAATGCCTGCTGGTCCCCCTTGACTAGTTTGTAGACTGCCACTAGATCCCCTCTCAGCCTTCTCTTGTGGAGGCTGAACAGGTTCAGGTCCCTCAGCCTCTCCTCGTAGGGCCTGCCCTGCTGATCCCTGATCATGAGGGTGGCCCTCCTTTGGACCCTCTCCATATTGGCCACATCCCTCCTGAAGTGCGGCGCCCAGAACTGGATGCAGTACTCCAGCTGTGGCATGACCAGTGTCGCATAGAGGGGGAGGATCACCGCCTTGGAGTTGCTCGAGATGCATCTGTGGATGCATGACAAGGTGTGGCTGGCCTTCCTGACTGCGTCCCCACACTGTCGGCCCATGTTCATTGTGGCATCAGTAATGACTCCAAGATCCTTTTCTGTCTCGACACTGGCTAGAAGGGAGTTCCCCAGCCTGTAGGTGTGCCGCTGGTTCCTCCTCTCCAGATGCACTACCCTGCACTTGTCAGTGCTGAACTCCATCCTGTTCTCTTCGGCCCACCCCTGTAACCTGTCTAGATCTGCTTGCAGCCTGTTCCTTCCTACTAGTGTACCCACTTCACCCCACATCTTAGTGTCATCTGCGAATTTGAACAGGGTGCTTTCTACCCCCTCACCCAAATAGCATCCCCTGTCTCCTTTCCCCATGGGATTTTCAGGAATTGAGTCCATGTCTCTTATTTCCTCTCTGGCACTCCACTCTTTGAGTCAGTCTTTTCTTCTAAATTATAGAGTCCACTTGCAGTCCCTTCCACTCAGCCCTTTAGACCTTGACTCTATCAGAGACATTTCATCCCACTCCAAAAGTGTGTCTGTTCTTCCAGTGGGTCTTCCTCTGAGTTGCCCTTGAATCTCTCAAGTTTTCTGGTTTTGTTCTACTTCTGGGACAATTGCCCACCCCAACATCATAGCCTGTTACCAATCAGTTGGAGAAATATGGTTCTTTTAGCTTCAGACAGAGTGTTGTCCTAAATGTGCATCATTTGAATGGGTATTCTTCAAAGTCTAAAGGCCTTCTATTTTTCCTGGTCTCAAATCTATGTGATGAAGATTATGGATTTATTTTACACAGAGACATTCAGTGGTGTGGCGGTTTCATACAATCAGATTTCATGGATTGTTGATAGACTCCCTATATTGTCACAACTGCATATGAATCCTCTCCATAAGCTCTTTTGTGGAGCCCGCCCGACATCAGGGGCTTGGAATATTAGCATGTTCTCAGTAAATCTAATGCTGCATTAGGTAGATGCCATTTTATAGAGCTTAGGAATATAGAAGGGGTAAGAGATACCACAGGAAACTGGGGAGAAGGACAAAATGTTTTTTCAAGGAAACCCTAGAAACAGTCAATCCATTTTCATTAACAATAAATGTTGACCTTGGAAAGGAGACATGCTGGAGCATATTGAGCATGTGCTGTTTCTGGAGGCAGGTTGGAGTTATAATTTTTTAGCACTTGGAACACATTTCATCCATGAAGCACTTACTGTGGGAATGCCAATGGCTTCTTGTGACACACTTGAGAAGCAGGAAAATTTTATTATCTCAATTTTTTAAGGATGGGGAAACAGAGGCCCAGTTTTTTCTGCTCTTTGTTTTATGCCATATTGAATGCACTGTCAAGGGCTGAAAAATAATGAATGATAAGTGTCTCACCAAGTCTTTGGGAGGCGTCAGAGTTGGTTTTAGCACTCAGACGATTCTGGCTTCTAGACCTAACATCACATATCTTTTCTCTGTTCATTTGGTGCTATAAAGCAGTGGTTTTCAACCTTTTTTTGGACCAGGACCCATTTGTAAACATTGATGGCCAGTCCTGACCCAGTGCCCTTCACTCCTGACCCTCTGCCCCCTCCTGCAGGCCCCAGCCCCCAGTGTGTGGGGTGGGGGGGAGGTAAGGGGGTCCCAAGCAGCTCCAGTTAGCCCCCTACCGGCTGGGACTCTGAGCCTGCAAGGGAAAGCCATGGTTTCCCATGTTTTTCTCCTTTAAAGGAGAATCCAGTTTTAAAGTTTGTTCGAGACCCTTTTATATATTCTTGCAACCTACTTTTGGGTTGTGACCCACAGGTTGAGAAATGCTGCTATAAAGGACAATCTTCTGGTTCAGGCACTGGAGCAGGTTTCAGAAGATCTGAACTGAATGGCTGAGTCTACCACAGGTGATCTGCGTAAACTTGGAAACCTAATCTATTGCTAACATGTAGGGCAGGCAATCCTTCCTTCCTCTCTGTACTTGCCTGTGTGGTTAGACTGTAAGCACTTTTAGGCAGGGAAAGTTCTGGTCTATATATTTGAACACTGATTAAGACACTGAGGCTCCAATACTTGATGGGGCCTCTACATACTAGGGAATACCACTAATAATACAACTAACAAAAGACACGAACGAGTGTAAAGATTTGGAACAGAAGCCAGATTGTGAAGATTCTCGGGCATTGTACCTGGGCTCCACCCCATCCCCTCCCACAACACCGACCGCATGTCTTATGTCAAAAAAAAAAAGCCCCTCCAGTCACTACTAGCAATGAGGCAGGGTAGACAGTTTGGAGGAGCTCTGAGTATGTGCCCCAGGGCAGCACTCAAACACTAACTCGAGGGAAGCTCAGGGCCAGTCCAAGCAGCATGGGGCCACTCCTGAGCTGTCTGCTCTGCCTAACTGCTGGTTTCTGAAGTGTACCAGCTGGGGCAAGTGGGCAGGGCTTATTTTATCCACAGTCAACTTAAGGCAAAGAAGGAATTATAATGCAACCTGAACAGTGCAGAGAGTTTGGATCTACAGTCTTGGTTCAGATCCCTCTCTGCTTTTAGATAGATACAGTCATGGAAGGATGGCATCATACCTCAGTGATTAAACAGAAGGCTATTTCCTGGCATGCTATAAAATACCTTTCTGAATAAACTGAAGAATAGGCTGATACTTTATTTTCATTTGAAAGCTCTTACTTTCTGTCTCATAGAAGAGATTTCCCTCGAATAATTGATGTGACTAATGCAGCAACCTTTGTCAGACTCTCTTTGGGATTTCCTGGATGTAGAGACAAGTATTTAGTGGAGCTATATCTCCTGTAAAACTAAAGATGTTTCTGAAATAGCATCATGATCTCATGCTTAAAATAGAGGCCATTCAGGCTTCTACCTACAGTATGTGCAGCCATTGTCACGGCAGTGTTATTGACAGTAGGTACCTGACAGAGAGATCTTTGTTAGACAGGGAACATCTTGCATTTTCAACCCAAGTGTGACATGATCCCTTCTGATGGCTTTGATGGGATTTACCCTTCCATTATTTAATGTGTCACCAGCAAAGAATCCTCCAAATCCACATTACATTTAGCAGGAATTTTGAGAGAGGCTGGTAATCACGTATTCAGTTGATAATTTCAAATAATACACTGCTTTAGGAGAGATATATATTTTTATTCGCTGAGCTCAAAGGGTTATTTGCAACACTGTACGATGTAGCCAATGGGCAACCTGAGAGGAAGAGAGATTTTTTTTTCCTTTTTTTTTTTTTAAGGAAAATGTTTCGTGTTCCAAGTCAAATCAGCCAAATCAATTCCAAATCTGTGACTCATTCAAGAACCATATGTGGCCCTACTACCAGCAAACATCCTCCACCCCACCTGGGGCTTCAGATGCTTCCAAATCATTTGGCAGGCATCCTATGTGCAGGCCCAAGCCCAGAGGCTTGGGATTCAGATGCCCCCGAGTTTCACTTGCCCTCAGCTGCGTGGACACAGGAGCAAGCTAGGGAGGAGTCTCCCATTTCCATAAAGTCGGCATCTAGCCAAGATCTTCCCACTGGAAGTGAAAGTGGGAGGCTAACTATGCATTACCTCGGTCAGGGTACTACCCCCTGCCAGGAAAGTGATTTTCCCCAGCCAGTAGGAAAAGCACCTTGGTGGTCTGGTATTTCCCCTGAGAGACACCTGGATTTCTTGAAAAATGGCTGTTCTGGAAATACATGCATTGTGACCTTACTGGGACTAACAGATCATATATCACAGAGTGCAGGTCAGCTAGAAACATACTGACAATTTCTGCAGGGGTCTGCAAGTCTCCCGGGGCAGAGCCAAAGAAAGCGATGGAGACTTCTATGTGATTGTGCAATCTTTGTAAGCCCACCTTTCCAGGGTTTAAAGGGAAATGCAATGCTCTTAGCTACTGCAAAATTGCTAGAACTCTGCTTATGTAACTCAATACTTTGCCCTTCCAGGTTTTGGGGACATTTATTTATTTGGTGCAGGGAATTCATTTTCATGTGAGAAGGATCACTGGGATTCAGAAAAGGTGGCTGTTTTGCTTTTTGTAGTGGGGAATGAAGGACCAGAGCACAGTCTAGTGGGATAGGCATTCCTCTTCTGGGCTGAGATTGCTTATTTTAAACTTTATTCACATTTGGATATGATGTAATGATGGGCTTGTTTTCAGCAAGTGAGTTAGTAAATCACTTCAAGTATTGTTTCCTGTGCTAATAACCTATAGATAGCATGAGTTTGAACTCACAATGGGATTCCTATTATTCCATCAGAGGACAGTGAGGTTTGCTTCCTTTCTCCAGAGTGCTGTGGGAGTTTAGCTGCCAGACACCCTAATCATCCCGAGAGAGCATGGAGGATCTCTGGGAGTTGCTGAAGATTGAGATGAACTGTAGAGAAGTCCCACATCCCCTCAGGCACCTTCTAGCCCTCCCAGCCCACTTGTACGAGTGCTTCCAAGTGAGCTGACCTGGCTGTGGCTTCATTTACCAGATGCTGCTCCTATAAAGCACATGGGAGGAGATAACCCACCCTTCAGAGAACGCTCTTACCCTCAAGTTGTTCCAGTTTTGTGAACTCATGGCCTGACCAACCTCCACAGAGAGTTACTGGGGTTTGGAGGATTGGTGATACAATGGTTCCTCCCTTCCCTCCCAGGCAGGCAGGATGACGTGGCTCTGTAATGTTGGGGTTTACATGATATTCAGATGTGTGTGGTTCCTATTAAAATAAATCTCAAAAGGAAACAAATGTTATATTGTGAAAGCCTGCCAATTCCAGATCACGTATGAGCTCAGAGTGTTGTGCAGAGAGGCTTTACTCTAAAGACCTTTATAAGAACAGTTCCTGGAGGCGCACACCAATCGCACTAATGACTCCTGATACATGTGATATATGGTTAAGGCTTTCAAAAATGACTGTTGGCTTTGTAGATCTGTTTCTGGGTGCTTATTGTGAGCCTCATTAGAAAGTCACAAAGTGCTGAGGACTCCCACCCCCGGAGAGCAGGCTCCTTCAAGATGTCTTATATTAGACTCCAAAAAACTGAAGCTCCCCAAATCACTTGCCATTTCTGAAAGCCTTGACTTTAAAATTCTTGTAAAAAAAATTGTTAAAAGGGGAGCTCAAGTTTGATTTTTTTTCCCCACAGCAGTAGAAGGGGTTGTAAATGAAAATTAATGGAACAGATGTGCCTAAGGACCCAAGACTGCTTTGAAAAGACTTCTCTTGAAAGCAAATTAGCAGCTAGAATTTTAGCTATGCTATCACAGAATCCTCACCAGAGCAGTCAGACCTCAGCTAGTTATCATGTACACGGGATGCTGACTGCAAAATGCATCACCCCATCAGGAAGGGTTTCTGGAATAAGGATGCTGCATGGCAGGTTTGTGACACACTTAGAAGGAACTGGAAGAGCCAGTGATGTCAGTCAGGGTTTTCGGTGCACCGGGGTTAGGTACATAGCAGCAAATCGCCTTTAACTGGCAGACTCTCTCCATGCTTTCAGAAAGTATCATGATAACTCCAAGATGGAATAAAGCTGCCACTAGGGACTGAACTGCCTTGCCAGGCAGATTTAATTACACGGGGAAAAGACCAAATGTTTTCTACTTTAGGTAAAGACAATTCACCTAATTTAGAACAGGTAATTTAATCTGGGGGCCTAAATTTAACCTTCCTTTTCACATAAATAAAATTATTGATGGGACGATAAGAGATGTATTCCCGATTTCTCAATCACTTATCCTGCCTAAAGTGATTTAGACAGAGGATTGGTTGTCCCCCTAATATAACCTACTTTATATCAGGAGTAACTGTACTGGGGTCAAAGGAAGTATAAATAGCCAGGATCAGCAACCTGTGTAGCTCACAGGCTGGATCCAGCCTGTGAAGAGATTGGATCTGGCCCACAAAGGTGAGGTCTTCAGTACACAGTGGTGGGGGCTGGGGAGCACCTTTTCTGTCCCGGGTCATGCATTTCTCTAATGCATTCTGCCAATATCATCCGCTGCGTCTGGTCTTCCTGCTCTGTGCGGAGGTGCCTTCCATCACCCTGCAATGCCCCACACCACCACATTTGTGGCACCACATCAGTGTCGGAGATGGGAAATGATAATAGCTGGTAGGTGAGGATGAGGATAAGTCGAGTAGAGAGAAGGGAGGGCTGGGGTGCGAGGTCGCAAGAGGCAGCCTGCAATTAAAGGTTGCTGACCCCTGACATTAGTGTGTGACAAATCTAGGTGGGCCATGTCCATGGATTCCCCAAAGTGTGCTAGAAATGGCTCTCCTTCACATATTGCATTTGGTTGCCCCCGGCTGTCTGTAGTGTCGGATTCAGTGCTCATTAGCGTTGGGGTAATATGGAGTAATTCACAGTTACTCTGGATTCATGTTATTGTGAGTCACAAAAGAAACTGGTTTGAAAGAGTCTTCATCATCGCTGACACTGGGGCTACTGACTTATCTTCTTTCTCTGATAGTGGCTGGATGAAAGAGGAACTAATATAGAGGAAGTGCCTCAGGCATCTTTCGAATCGTTTGAGGGACAAGGCGGGATGAGTGCTGTGAACATCAGCTAGAGAAATTGTATCTCTGTCAATGGCAAGTGCATAGGATCATGCTGGAGTCAATAGTGATTCTACTTTATTTTTCATTTATTTCAAAAGAAGGGCCTGTCCATGTGCTCTGTACCAGAGGTGTGATCACTGTATTGTTTTTTATCTTCTCGTTGCTTACATGCAAAAAAAAGCCATGAGCTGTCCATTGATGCTGTGCTATCTCCCATCAGAATACTTTCCACAAACGGCAAATGATGGTTTGGAGGGTTAAGAGATAACCTTTTCCATTAGGTGTCAGGGTGGAGCTTACAGAAGTTACAGTAAAACAAACAAGAGCACCTTTTGATCCATTTGTTTAAACACTTTCTGTGCCCTTTCAGGATAGATGCAACTGAAATACATATCGCCCAGAGAGACTTCATCTGTGTCACTTCTGTTGTTTAAAAGCGTATGTGTACAAAGCGGGTACTGATACAATGTACCAGGCTGCCAACTCTGGAGAGTGACCTCCTATACCCCTATAATACACTTGGTTTCAAAAGACCTCCTCAGGGGTGACAGGATCATGCTGTTTCTATGGCCCAATCTATCCTGGACCAGACGGAGACCAATAGCAACAGGGGTGTGAATTATGATGGGTTTTTTGCAGTGTACATCTCACAGGGATCACCACCTCCTTCCAAAGAGCAACCAGAAAATGTGAATGGCTTTCAGATGTTTGGCTTCGATGACAGAAATGTAAAGAATCAGCTGTTGTGAAATGTCTGTTGCTGGAATGAGAAAATTATCCTCTTCTAGCTTTGGATTTGACCCAGAATCAAATCTATTGGGCCCAATTTGGATCCAGTTACTCAACTCTGTGCCCCTGGGAAATTTAAGAAAAAGGGGGTTCAGGCCCATCCCAAAAATATTAACAAAGAAAAATTACGATAAGGTGCAGCACTGCAGAGCCACAGTGTCAAATTCTCCTTTCCCTTACAGCCACAGAAACCACGATGAATTCGATGAGCTGTTCATGAGAAAAGAGCTGGGCCCCTTCGCCTCCCCGCACACATTTATTCACTTTCTTGTGATATGCTGGACATTCAAGTCAAAACTGGTTGCATGCTACAGAGTGAAAGCTCTTCCCCCCTGCAGCTGCAGTCCTTTAACACTGCTGCATACATGTAATTACTCCCTGCCCGCGCTCTCCAAACTGGGGCCAGATGCTGCTGGGGGTGATTAGATCAGCTGAAGTCAGTGGGACTTTTGCTTCCAGTAAGCAGTGAGCAATGACTGTGGGACTGCCCCATTAACTCTTCTTGCTTAGCTATAAATGCAGACAGAACTGGAATGAAGCTGTTCTTCTCTGTGGCAACACAGCCAAGGAGATTTTAAACCAAGGATCAGTCACTCAAAAACCACTGAGGCAGAGTTTTCTGATGAGGGGGCGCACAAGGCACTAGGACCTAGGAGAAGTCTCATCCACCCTGGCAGGAATTTCTTGCTTGGAGCTCAGACAACAAAGGCAGAGGGAGCTTGGTTTTCTTTCTCTCAGCATCTCCACCCTGCGAGCTGAAAACCGGTGAGTAGAGCTTTTATGAGTGACTTCTATGCAGAAAGAAACAGATGTCAGATACAAAAGGGAAACAAGAAACCTTCTTTTAAGTGTGTCACAGCATCTGCAGCTTCCAAAAAAAATCCTGGAAAAACCTCCCATTCATTTGGAAAGTTGCTTGAATATTCCACTGCATTATGCATGCCATGAAAGCACATGTATCATAATTGGCACTGAGAGGGGAAATGTTTGCAACTCGGGATTTATGTGAAAATTGCTGGCATTACCCATTGCTGCTCTGCTGCATGTTAGAGACAATAATGAGATCTTGGACAGGTCACGGTGACATTGTAAAATACAGAAAATGGGACCTGTTCTGGCAAATCTGATGGGTGGGGAAAGAGAGCAACAGCTTTTTCTAGGATTGGGAGCTGATCGCTGAGCCACTAGATTTTAATCCCATTTCTGTCTGGTGTGAACACACTGCTAACGTATGTGAGGTGCATGTTAAATAGTTTTTGCCCAGTGGAGTGACAGCCTTGGAAGGTTTTCTGTATTGCAAGTCTAGGGGGAGTCTTTTGCTTTTATTGCATTATTGTTTCTTTGGTACTAAGTTTCATTTAAAGAAAATACAAATATCGCCCATCCTTGGTTTTGATCCCTGGCTCAGTGCAATTTTCCCCAGAGGGCTGCCTTTCTTGGGCTCCAATCTCTCTCTTTCTCTCCCTCCCTGTAATACACCACAGCTCAGAACAATGAAAGGTGTGCTTGCAGTGGCATGATGTGAATACTTGCACAAGGATAGTTTCCACAATGAAATCACTTCCTTAAGGATGGGAAGGTTTGGGTAAAAAAAAAAAAAAAAAAAAATAGATAAAAGAAATACCCCATTTATTTTCTTTTTTCCCCCTTCTGATTAAATAGGACCAGAACTAAATCCAGGACAGATTTGTGAACTGACAATAGCTCATCGAACCCTCATAGCAATGACAGATTTTTCAGACTTTTTTTTTTCTTGGAATTGTAGGATGGTCTCAGAAATTGATTGATGGGCTGGGAGCAGGGCTGGGGAGTGGGGGAGGGAGTGCTGTATCTGATTGCTAGCCCTTATTGACCAGCCTGTCACAAAGAAAATGGCTATTCCCCTGTGACCATTCTTTCAGAAATACCAGTTTTGTCTTCATTTGAAATATTCAGACACATTAAGTCCTTCTGTGATTCCACAGATTGAAACCTAACTCAGAGGGATATGCTCATTCTCTGCAGCCAAAGAAAATCTTGCAAGGCTCAAGGGTTTAATTCATTACCAACCGTTGTTGTTTGGACAAGATTTGGGAGTTCTGCTTATCATTTCCCTGCAGTTATCCAGCCCAAAGTCTCATTTTACTGCACTTGGAAACAGCAAGGAACTTCAGTGTGCAAAGTCTAAGCTGCTATTCAAAAATATATCCCCTCCCCCATAATTGGATCCTTTTTAAAAAGCCCAAGATCCCTCCCTCTTTCCCCCCCACCCCCTAGAATCAATACAAATTTAGGTCAGGGTGAGCAGGATACAGGTCACTTTTAAAATAAACCAATTCTGCTCTCAAAAAGCAAAAGCCCAGGCATGGAGTGCATGTAATTTCTCCCAGATTTTGGTTTTGATCAGTCTAATATATTGTTCATATTCTTTCCTCCTCATTTCCCTCCACTCAGCTTCAGATCTTTAGGGGTCACCAAACTATGGAACTTGATTTTGGACACTTTGACGAAAGAGATAAGGCGTCCAGAAACATGCGAGGCTCACGTATGAATGGCTTGCCCAGCCCCACTCATAGTGCTCACTGTAGCTTCTACCGAACCAGGACCTTACAGGCACTGAGTAATGAGAAGAAAGCAAAGAAGGTGCGTTTCTATCGCAACGGGGACCGCTACTTCAAGGGGATTGTATATGCTGTGTCCTCTGACCGCTTCCGAAGCTTCGATGCTTTGCTGGCTGACCTGACCAGGTCCCTGTCTGATAACATTAACCTGCCTCAGGGAGTTCGTTACATCTACACGATTGATGGAGCCAGAAAGATCGGGAGCATGGATGAACTGGAAGAAGGTAATTAGCAATGTCCGACGGTTGAGTTACGGTCAGGTGAGGAGGTGGGGGAGAACTATGTAGCACTGTTTGGTTGTGACTCGACAGTCACATTTCTTCTGTGGCCAATAGATGACACTATACTGTTGTCTGTATTGTGGAGTTGTAATTCATTGAATGGGCAGCCAGAGCTTTGGGGAAGTGACTGAAAAGCATTTTAGAAATAAAATAAACTATGCAAATACAAAAATGAGGCAGTGTGATAGAAAGTGTGTATGAGTGCGTGTGTGGGAAGGGGTTCTGCATACCTGTAGTTGAGGCACGTAAATATACAGGCATATCTGGGTAGGGGTGTTTCAGTGGATATGGTCAGAGGTGTGCATGTCTGTGTGCCTGCAGTTGCAGGTGTAGTGCACGGTATACTTGGGGGTGACTGTGTGTTTGAGGGGACTGCACAGTATATCTCTCATGGGAGTGTATGGGAGTAATTTTTGGGCACACTGTATCTGTATGTGGATGTGTGCAAGTAGCATAGGGGTTGTGTAGGGGGAGGAGTTGGGCGCAATAGTTTAGTGGAGGTGTGTTTGTGTGAATTGTATCTGTGTAGCCGAGAAGTTTGCACTTTATGACTATGGGTGTGTTGGAGGAGGAATTGCATTCGGTGGGGATATTCGGTTTGCCTAGAAAGGGTTGTCTCTATTTGGAAGGAAGATTTGTGAACAATATACAGAATCACATCAGTATGTTGGAAGGAATATGTACAGCATGTCTGAAGGGTTGGGTGTTTAACACTTCTGGAAATACGTACATATGTAGTGGGGGGCAGGGAGGGTGCACACAGCATTTCCCTAGGGCTGTGTCCTTTATCTTTGCCACCGATATGCAGAATACGTCTGTATGGGCGTGCCCATGTCTCTATGGGCGACTTGCACAGTACATTTGTGGGGGTCTTTTCGCATGTCTCTATCTCTGTGATGTGCATAGCACATCTGTGTGGGTGTGTCTATATATCTCTGGGGGGCTATGAACCAGGCAATTGTGAGCATGTTTGGGAGTTATGTGTACAGCATGTCTGTGTGGCCATGTCCATGTGTCTCGAAGGTAATATGCACAGTAGGACCATCTGGGTGTGTCCGGGTATCTTGGGGAGGATTATGCAGAGTGTTTCTGCAGGCATGTCCGTATATTTGCCAGTGATGTGCTTTGTATGTCTGTAGGCTGTACTGGGAAGGAAATATGCATGGTATTTTTGTAGGGTATCTCTCTGTATGAATGTGCACATCGACTAAAGGTAGATTTCATCCCTGGAATGTCTTTGTTCCTGTGTGTGCGTTTATTACTTGTTGAATTGTTGGAATTGCAAATTGTTCAAAATGCCATCTGAAATTCAGCTTCATCAGGAAAGCCTGGGCAGGCTGTTCAGTTTGTCCTTGCTCACCAGAGATCTTTCTGCCACGTGACTTACCTCTGAATCTGTGGACTGCCATCTTAAATCGTCTTATTCTCTGGAAATGCCATTAAGACTTTCCAGAATGATATCACAACCTGGTCACTGCCACTATCTTATGTTACCACCTTGGGATGAGTCTCTGCAAATGACATAATTCTATGTAATGACAGAGATGAGGACATCCACCATCATTCTGGTGCTCTCTAATCAATTAAAAAATCACCTGTTTGGTTCTTTTTTGGATTTACGAAGGCAACATTTATCTTGATACTGGTTATTTCCACATCTTGACAGGTATTTTATTTCAAACAGACCTGGCCCATTCAGTGAAACTATTGGGCAAGTCAGTGGCAATGCATAGGGGGTGCACGTGCACCCTCTGTGAGCACTGGTGCACCCTCTCACAGGCTGCGCTCCCCACTTAGGCAACGGGCAGGGGGGGCAGGGGGGAGCACCACTGTCCCCCCTGTGAGCACCGGCCAGGGAGTGGGAGTGCTGGATGAAGCACTGCGGCCACTTCCGGGAGTGCCATGGCTGCTTCCTGGTTGGTGAGATTGGCTGTGAGGGGACACCCTGCTGCCCCCTGCCAGTCACTGGGGGGGCATGTGCCCCCCTAAGGTGGCACCAGTCGCCCATGGGGACAGTCACAAAGCCCTTGCCTTTTTAATGGGAGGCAAAATGTTGTAAAGTACTGCCTATAACATCAAGAGCTTTCAGGCTAGGAACGGAAGTTGCAAGTAAACCGGTGTAAGTGATCAGCAACTGGTTCAGATCTGTAACAGAACAGAAGTTGTGTGTGCATAAACTGCTTTCAAACTAGCCAAAACTGGTTTAAGATAAACCTAGTTGAATGTAGTATCAGACTTAACTGATTTAGGTTAAATTGGTTAATTGAACTTCTGTCCCAGATCCCCTCCAGATTCAAGTTAACTCGCAGTCCTCCCACATCCCAGGATGCTTTGTACCTCCCCCACAAACCCCCCTCACAGGGTCCAAGCTATCTGCTCCAGCCAAGTATGGAGCCGTGCTCTAATACCGCCCCCCTCCCCACCCCCCCAGCTTCTGGCCTGAGGCACTCCAGGCATGTGGCTGCATTTCCAGAATCAAAATGGATGTCTGTTCACTTGCTTATCAATCTACACAGCTTAGACTAACCTGTGAAGATTGAATCGATTTAGCCTCAGGCTTTTTGACTGTCTGTACTTGGCCTCAATGTGCAACACTGAAGATGGTTCTTTGTGTCTTTGTGCCCAGATTTTGTCATGTGTAAAATGGGAATATAGATGTTTGCTCACTTTCCTACAGTAACTTTTTAATGAAACAGCCTCCGAATAAGTCCTATGCCAAGTATTATTATTCAGAGTTTTACTAGAAAAGTATAAAGGTTGTCTTACATGAATCTCTGTCTTTGGAAATTATATACCTTATCAGTGTGCCATTGCAATTAGATTAAGAATTGATTTCACACAGATGGAGGTGTGATGGTTGTTTGGTTTTTTTTGGGGCGGGGGGGTTGGCAAACTAATGATGTCACACATCCAGTTTCAATCTTTCAGTGTCCTAGTAGTGGAACTTGGGAATGGTGAGGAGACGCACACCAGCCCTGGGCACCATTTTGGTGAGGTTGCCAAAATAGCAGTCCCATATGGGCAAGGTGCCGGGAGCTTGCACTGGCCCCAGCCCAGCAGCATTCAGGGAGCTAACCCTGCCTCCTGCCTCAGTGAGGCAGCATGCAGGGAGACAGCCCTGGCAGCAGCTGCTGTAAGGTAAGACCCTCCCATACCTGCCCCCACAACCCCTCCTCTCCACTGCTCTCAGGTGCTTGGTACAACAAATCCACACCCCTGCCTCCCTACAATCTTGCCCAGGATGCAAAAATCATTCTGGTATATCTTAAATATTCCTCACAGGGGTGTACCAGCCCCACACAATCATAGAGAAGTAGGGTTGGAAAGGACCTCCATAAATAATCTAATCCAACCCCCTGTCTGAGCCAGGATCATCATGTTGCTGTCTAGATTTTGCTTTTTCTGTAACTTTTTTTTCTCTGTTCACTAATAACTCCAGAAAAAGAACCTAGTAATCCCTGTTGTTTTTTTCCATTTTTGGCATGGGTGTCAAGATATCTGTCGCATTTTGTTTTTATAAACATTTGCATGGACGTCACTATCTTACTTTTTCAGGATTATGGTACATTTCTGCTGGCATCGCTAAATTAATTGCTTAGATTACAGCAGGGGGTGCTGACGCTTGGATTTAGCTTGTCGCACCAAAATGGCAATTTAAAAAATAGCATCAATGAAATGATTTTTGAAAAGCAATTCTTTATTTAAAACATAGTTGACAGTGTGGCAGTATCCTCCTTCAGAACCTCAGCCAATGAAAACATGGATCTGAATGGAATAAAAACAAAGGAAGCCCCACCCAGGAATGAAAATGTAAAGTTAACAGCTTGTTGCCTTACCAACTGCTGATGATAATATTCTCATGTCACTACCGATAATCTGCTTTCAGAAAACCAGAAAGAATAAAAAACTCTTTGGTCCTAAGACAGTCACTGTAATCACACTGCATTTACACTGCAGTTGCATGGTAATTGTTTCATGTAACCCATGCATCTAATTTTAGTATTAATGGTCAATGAAAAATAATTGGGATGCAACTACAATATAACAATATTTGCCATGTTATGAAGTATAACTGGGAAAGGTAGTCACCAAAGGGAAAGACTGGTCTTTATAAACTACTTTTTATTAAAAACATAAAATTAGTAGTACTAAGTTCTGCATTCTGTGTTCTCTGATCTATGTCATATAGACATGTGCTGTAATATGGTGGTACCCTAAATACACCTTAATACAACCCTATATAAAATGTACCATGCTACTTTTAAATCTTGCAACTATCCTGACCTTATACAACCTTCTGCTCTTCAGCTTGTGTATCTCAACAATGAAGAGAAACCCACAAAACAAGTGTAGTCTTGAGTCCCAATTAAATGTTTCTTCCAGGCTTCCAACAAACTTAGAAGAATGGACAGCGATAGCATTGAACCATTCTCCTCAACATGGTTCTGGGTTAAATTAGTCCTCTTTGCTGTCTGCAATTGGGCTGTTACAAGTCTTTCCTACAACACTAACTGCATCACCCTCCCTTTTTTAATACCATCTTTGACTAATGTTCTCTTTCCACACCAGGCTGAAGTTCCTCATCCTCACAGTGCAGGCTCATCAATCATCATACCCTTTGCCCGTATGTACTGATCTCCCTTGCTCCCATGTTCTTCCTATGCCTAAATCCTTCATTTTCAAGCCTGGCTTTGTACTTTTGTTCATACTGCCTCCTGGCCCTGGAGTACTCTCTCTGCCTTTGTCTCTCAACTGCCTTCTCTTCCTCCTCAAGAGCTTCCGTTAAAACCCGTCTTCTCATGCAGTCCCACCACCTTGCTTTTTCACCCATAATCCTCCAACCTTGTTCTCCTCAGCTTGTTCCATGATTTGGCTTGCTTCAGTTTTTTACCACAAGAAACATGTCTTAATTTCTGTTTGCAAAGCAGTGGATATCTTTATGGTGCCAGTGAACAGAAATGATATATTAATTATTACTTTGAGATATTTGAGTGTAATGGCAGGATTCTGCTAGCAAGCTTGAATCTTGACCAGTGAGTGAACCAATTTCTGTTAGTTCTTCTTCATAATGTCTCTGCACTTCAGCTGGTTGCTACTTTTTAAAATCTAGGCCAAATAGTGTAGGTTTAGCCCTGCATTTGATCTATGGCTCATTCCCACTGCTGAGGCTCAGCAAAGCACTTGGACATCTCTGCACCATTACTGATGTTTTGGGTGAGCTCCATCTTAGGGCCCATCTTTAGTGGCTGTTCTGGGTGAAGGTAAATAAATGACTGTTTTAGAAAAGAATAGGGAATAACCCTGGCCGACATCTCACCTTAAAACATTCTAATGACCCAGACTTTTGGAAACCTATTAACAAATTCCTTTACCCACACTTATGGTACTGCCAAGCTCTCCTTTGCACTGGGATACTGTGACCGTGAAAGGTGCTAAATAAATGTATTCTGTAGTCTTTTCTGAAGTTCTTAATATTAGGGCAACTCACATCATCTCAGAAGTTCCTGCTAGACCAGGGGCAGGCAATTATTTTGGGTGCATGGCCACTTACCAAGTTTTCGCAAGATGTTGAGGGCTGAATGGCAGGTGCCCCACCCCTTGGTCGCCATCTTGTGACCAGAAGCCCTGCCGCCTAACCCCCGACCTTTGCCACCAGAAGTCCCTTCTCTTGCCCCCAGAAGTACTCCTTTCAACAAGGGGTTTTGCCATCTCAGAACAAGAAAAATACCAAATTATATTCTAAAAATCAAACATCGACAACATTCATCAACTTGATTTCAAAAAATATTTTTCTCCTGATTTACATGCAGTTGTGTAGTGTATGTAGAGGTGATTGCACAATAATTTAAAATTAAGTCTTACTCTTGTATATTGTGGGGGGTATGGGGGTGCGTATAGGTGTGGGGGTGGGGTGAGGGAGCATGTGGGTGTGTGTATGAATATGTGGGGTTTGGGTGGGTATGGGGTTTGCAGGGGACTGGGTGTCTGTGGGCGATGGATAGGTGTGTGGGGTGAGGGAGCATGGGTGGGTGAGTATGGGGTTTGTGGGGAGAGGGTGGGTGGATATGGGGTGTGGGTTTGGGGGTCCACGTGTATGGCAGTGTGAGGGGGGCTGTGGGTGCATGTGTATGGTTGGGTGTGCATGTGGGACTCACCTTATGAACACACACACACACACACACTGTCCCTCCCTCATTGATCTCTCCTTCCCTCCCTCAATGCACAAATGCATGCACACAGCCCTGACCTCGCTGCTCCTGGCCCCAGGGTACTGGCATGGGCCCCATGCTTCTGCGGTCCGGCCATGCAGCTGGGAGCCATGTGGTACAGGAATGGCCAGCAGGCAGGCAGGCAGGGAAGTGGTGAAAGCGGCAGCAGGCAGGGGGGAAGCGGGAACAAGTGGGTGTGCAGGAGCGCAGCAACAGCTGGGCAGGAATACGGGACCCATGCCGGTGTCCTGGGGCCAGCGCTGGTAGAGCCCATGGCAGGAGAGCAGGAGTGTGGGGTCCCAACCTGCAGGGGCTCTATGATGCCAGTCTGGCTCCCCACTCTCCCTGCTGGTGCACAGACCTGTGCCAGTCCATGCCCC
>NW_005842374.1:857630-859689 GCF_000455745.1 Alligator sinensis
CACTGGCCCTGAGACACTGGTGCAGCCCTGTGCTCCTGCCCAGCTGTTGCTGAGCTCCCGCACACCCACTTGCTACCACTCCCTCCCCGTCCCCATCCTCCCTTTCCCCACTGGAGGGGTCAGGGCCAGGCAGGCTTTGCTGCTGGGTCCTGCCACTGACTTTCCCTGTGTCCTACTGCCCCTGGCTCCTGTCATCTTTGACAGGCATCCAGGATTAGATAAATATTAATTTTCTAATTTTTTTTAGGGGCCCCACGGACCGGATAGAATGGCCTGGTAGGCCAGATCCGGCATATGGGCCATATTTTGCCCACCCCTGTGGTTACCTGTGATATCTGGACAATGCCTTAGCTCACTGTAAGCATGCATTTTCTAACAGCAAGATACTAATTCCTCAGCTCCCAAACACAAACATTAATTTTTCCCCTTTCTTTGGAAGCAGGGAATATAGGCAAAAACTGAGTTAACCTCAATCCACTGGAGGTTACAGTTATTTTCCTTCAGACAAGGCCACTGCCACTCACCTGACAGGTTCAATCTGTCATTGTGCTGATGTTTTATATTATTGGTTACAGTAGTACTTAAAGGCACACCTACATTGCCATGCTAGATGCTGTGCAAGCACAAAGGAGGAGAGTTCCTTCCTGGAGTAATAACAGTCTAAATAGGCAAAGCTGAGGGAAAGGGAGTATTGATCTTATCTCTTATGGTACTGATGAGGAACTGTGTGGCGAGAGATTAAGGAGCAGGTCCTCTTTTCCTGAAATGACAATCCTAATTTAGCTTCTGCTTGTTCTAAACTAACCCAATCAGGCTCGGGGGAATGATCCTATATCGCCTATGAAGGCCTGCAGCTTTATTACTCTCCTCATGGAGAGCCTAGAGCACCTCCGGAGACAGATCATATTGCACTGAAGAGATGCATAGCCCTTCTTTGTCTCAATCAGGTGCCTTAGCACAGCCTAAAATGCCTCCATCATGCTGCAATCTAATTTGATCCTGACATCACAAAAGGAAAATATCTTAGCGGGAATCAGAAGAAGAGCAAAACAATGTCTTCTTCTAGGACCTTCTCAGTCTCAACAAGTGTACACCCACCTCTCCTACACCCCAGCAGGGTGCCCTAAGCAGCAAACTATGCTCTAAGCTGAGCTAAGATTATCCTCCAGCCTTCCTACTGAAGCCAGGTTATAGGACAGCCAAGAGTAAATGATTTGTGGGATCTTCCGAAAAGCAAGAAATATGGTATCTAGTGGTGGCCCAATGAGGTGGACCCTGTCCTGGAAGAGAGGGAACCCTAGCTCCTGTTTTCTGTACAGTTTACACATTTTATGAAAGACAATTTGAGGTAAAATGTGTCACTTCCACTGATGTAAATCTGGAGTAATGACTGTGTAAGTGAGGATATTATTGCGGGTTGTGGGATCTGACCCAATGGAGTTGCATAAATACAGTGCACAGGGTGAATGGAAAATGGCTTTATCACCAACAGTGAATATGCATACTCTGTGGTGGGCCAGTAGAGGGTACTCCCGCACTAAGCCACCCACCTCACTGTGCCTAACCACCTTCCAGGCTCCAAGTACCTCCCTGGGGGCGCCTCACGTCTGGCCACCCCCCTTCCTGGAGCACACTCACTAGCCTGGGGGTAGAGCTGCCACCACCCAGGGATGGGCTTGATTCTGGCACTGCATCCCCTGGGAAACACAGGCCTAGTAGCCCTCGAGGGTACTTGACTCACTTCAAGAACTTGGGGTGCTTCCCTCAGTTGGAAGCACAAATAGTGGTTTCCCTTAGTCAGCTGAACCAAGGGGACCCCAAGGCATAATCTAGGCCCACTCCCAATCGGTCTCCTGTGCTAGGTACAAAGGAGAACTTTATTGGTTACAAGGGGTAGGGTTGGAATAGGGTACAGAGTTGAGTAGTATCAGAGAAATCCCATAGAGCAAACAGGGTGGCTGGAGTAGCCTTTGATCACATATCTGAGTTACTGCAAGCTATATATCTAGTTAGATCTCGGGTAGCTTACTCACAAGTATCATCCAGAGGCAGGTGGAGA
>NW_005842374.1:859699-861926 GCF_000455745.1 Alligator sinensis
GTCATCCAGAGGCAGGTGGAGATTCCCTCTGGAGGCAGGCAGTTCCTTGATCATGAGTTTTGAGAGAGAGCAAGTTTCAGATGGTCCAGCTCTTCTCTCTCTCTAAGTTTTCCTCATGACTGCTGCCCCTACCTCCTGGGCAGTCCTTAACATAGGCCTTATGACCTCATTTACCTGGTCCAATGGAGGCCAGCACCTGTTGGCTGTCAGCCAACCAATTTGAAATGCAGTCTGTAGCCCACCAGGGAGCCCAAGCCCTTCACCCAGGAATGTGATGCCAATCACATAGGCAGAGAAAGCAAGTCCCCCCACTCTGGAATGTATCCAGCTCAGGTTACCTAAAGAGATAGGGTAAGGTGTGTACCCTCTGCAGGGCCCATACCAACCAAATTGTCACAGAGCAGAGTTTTTGGGGAGAAACAGAGCTGGCCTTCTGCCACATACTCCACCATCCTTTGTAAGGTGGATATGTGGTGAGAAAGGTCACAGCAGAAGTGGGATTTCAGCAGCGACTCCACAGTGGAGAAGGTAACCTCATGTCTCAACAGGTAGACTGTAATGACAAAGCACAGGAGGTTCTGGGCTTCATTTTTTTCTGAAAGGAAAGTTATAGACCTTGAGCTGTGCTAGTAATGAACCACCAGGATTTATTTTCTTCTCTCCAAACACACTTCTTTTCTGTCAAGGAGTCAGCTAATGTCTTTCAAACAGCATTTTCTGTATAAAGCGGTACTATAAATAGGACCACTAGTAGAAGGCTTTCCAAATAGTACAGCCCATTGGGAAGGAGTGTCAAGTAGGTGGAACACAGGTGAAAAAAACTGCTGTCTATTCCCTGTGCTGGTTTTACACTATATCCCAGGGAAATTGCACAAAACAGTATGGACTCACTTCAATGGGTAGGAAGGTCAGACTTTGGGCTGCATGAAAATCACTCATGCACTCCGCTATATACTCTGCTCTATGCAGTCTTTTCACAGCATCTGATGAAACAAAGTTGGGTTCATAAAAGCTTCTGCTGTCTCTCTGTGGGTGCACCTACATGTGCACGTAATGTGCAGTAAACTAATTTGCTAAGGTGTAAAGCTTCACAGTCTACACGTGCAATGTTATTATACTGCAGCAAACTAATTACTGTTAGGGACAGTACTATCTTACGGTGATGAAAATAACTATGCCTAAATGCATGTGTAAATGCTGACCTTGGTATAAATTGCACCGGTTCAGCCCAGGCTGCAGGGGACCAGGTCCCTGTCTGCTACCTAGCCACATGGCTCTGCTCTTTGGGCACTCTCATGCCCCAGTGCCCTTCGTCACCTGACACTGACCCCTGAGCCTGCTGCCAGCCTGGGGCTGCTTCACCCCAACTCAAACTGCTGTGGCCCTGGGCGCACATGTAAATGCTGCATCCAGGAGCAGTTAACTCCAGCACAAACTGCGCCAGAGTTTATTCAGTCAATTTAATTTATGGGTGGGCAAAATATGGCTCGTGGTCATTCTGTCCAGCCTGCGGGGCCCCTAAAAAAGACGTAGAAAATTAATATTTCTCAAAAATGACAGGAACCAAGGGCAGTAGGACCCAGGGGAAGCTCAGCAGGCTCCCAAAACAGCAGGGCCCACCTGGCCCTGCCTCCGAGCCAGAAGCCCCAGCCGTGGTTTCTGGGCTGGGAGCACATAGCTGCCCCAGCACAGGAAGCTCACATAAGTGGGGTGGGGACCCCAGGCAGGGAAGAAGCGCGGGGGGGGAGAATCGGCCCCTCCCCACCCACACCCAGTGCCCCACACTGCAGCTGCTTGCAGCCCACGTGGGGTTGCCTGTTTCTGCTCCAGACAGCCCCACGTGGGCTGTGAGCACCTGCAGCGTGGGGTACTGGGTATGGGGCAGGGGAGGGGCCGCTTCCCCCCCACACACTCAACTTTTCCCTGGGCTCCTTCCCTGCACGGAGAAAAGTGGCCCCTTGCCCACCCCATGGCCAGCGCCCCGCACTGCAGGTGCTCACAGCCCACATGGGGCTGTTTAGAGAAGGCACAGGCACCCCCAGGCTGGCTGTGAGCGGCTGCAGTGCGGGATGCCAAGCATGGGGCAGGGAGGGGCTGCTTTCTCCCCCCGCCTCCCCTGCGCTCAGCACCACCTTTTAACCCAGCCCTACTGCCAGGTTGGCAGTGGGGCGGGTTACAAGCTGGTGCTGAGTGCAAGGAAAAGTGGCCCCTTGCCTGCCCCATGGTC
>NW_005842374.1:862215-869544 GCF_000455745.1 Alligator sinensis
AGAGCGGGTTGGCGGGGGGGCGGGGCCCCAGCCGGCAGGGGCTCTATGGAGCCAGGCCAGCTCCCCACTCCCTGCTGGTGCAGGCCAGCCCAGCTCCACAGACCCCTGCCAGCCTGTGCCCCGCTCTGGATCCCACCAGTGCTGGCCCTGGGACATTGGTGACCAGGGGGTGGAGCACCTGTCAAGGGGTGGGGCAAACCTGTCAAGGGGCAGGGCTACCCATGCAGCCCTTGACAGCCTGCCAAAACTGGATAAGTGGCCCTCCGCCCAAAATAATTGTCTGCCCCTGATTTAATTGCACATGTAGATGCACCAGGTATGTGTCTTATTTAGTTTGTCTATTAAGGTGCATATCTACTTTGTCTTCTGACTAATATAACTAACTACTCCTCCATGAAATTTTCCTGTTTGGCTACCCATTGGCCCAGCTTTGGCAGGAAGTGTGGAGGGTACTATTAGCCCTGCCTAGCCTATAGACAACTGAGTGAAATTCCCTCAGGATAAGGAAGGTCTAGACCAGGGGTGGCCAGAGTTACTCACCCTGAGAGCAGCACTGAAGTTCTCCACTGATGTTCAAGAGCCAGTGAGAGAGCGGGGGGAAGGGGCGACCTGGAGTTGAGCCGCTCTGGCTTTCCCCTGTGTGGAGCGCACCCCAGGGTAAGCAGCACAGCTGTAGCCCCACCCCGGCAGCCTGGCACTTGGGCCAGCAGTCCCAGTAGAAGTTGGCAGGGCTTCAAGAAGCGGGGCAAGAGCCACAAATACTGTGGCGAGTGAGCCGCTTGCGACTCACAAGCCGCAGTTTGGCCACTGCTAGACCCCCAGATTTCTGTCTTAACTAAGTGTCACAACCACTAAGCTATTAGGCAATAATAGTCCCAACACTGTCATATCAAGCAGTTGCTACCCATGGTTTTTGCCAGCTACAGTTTTGGGGAGATTACATAAATGTATGCACCTCTGGGGTAAAATTGCCTCACAAGAAAGCACAAATGGAGTTATAGGCCTGTGTGGCTGTCCTAGATCACATCTGAGCATGTGCAGTAGGCTGTTTAGTCATGCAGGTTCTAAATGGAGATGCATAAAGAATCTAGAGGTCTTACTGGAACTATTTACATGTCTGAGGGATGAAACAAGATCTAGTTTTAAATGAGATCCTTCAGGAAGCTTGTATCAGAGGATTGAACCCAGACCTCCTGAATGCCTGTTTGATACTTTTCTTTGTGCCTAGGAGCACTCCCCTAGTGTAATTCATAGATTGAGGTAGGTAGCATTTTCTATGGCAGCTAGTGCATCTGTCCTACTCATTATCCCAAGGCTTGGTGCTGCTTCCATGCAGATGAAGATTTCATTTTTATTAAAGATCCTTAGGTAGGTAACTTCAGTCAAGATTTTAGATGTGTAATATGTGCAGCAGCTGACTACTTGGGGCCTAACCTGATAGGCAGTGAGAAGAGTAAATGCAGAAAGTAGGTTGCAATTGTTATTTGAGGAGAAGAATTTTAGGAGAGAGGCTATTTAAAAACCTCCATCCTCTGTTAGGCTTAGCAGTGGTGACTCATGTTTTAGGCATGTTACCTTTGAAAGCCAGTGTCTAGTGGAATATTAGCCTATAGCATTCTGCTGCTACATGGATTAGTCTCCAAGGAGTTAACATTAGCAGTGGTTTGGATTGAATTTAAAATCAACCACACCCAGCTTAAACGCATTTAAGAGACTGAGTAGGATTTCTGCTGGTTAAGTCAAGTCTCATTACAGAGAACTACTTGTGTTATAGAAGCCATGTTAATAAATGTTCTTAGACCTTTTTATCCCACAATGCCCTAGAAGAATCCCCTCTCAACTCTTGTCTGAACCTTGGGGTACTCAAGGGAGAGAATTGACTCCAAAGAATCCATCTCAGGTATTATAAAGAGCCAAGTGCATGTTGGAAAAGGGGGAGTTTTAATAATGTGCATGTAGTATGGAGGAGTTCATCTGGTCAATGGTGAGATTTAGGCTAAGTATAGACAGTCAAGAAGCCTGAGGCTGAATCAGTTTAGTCTTTGCAGGTTAGTCAAAACTGCATAGATTAAATTGAAATGGAAGTGAAAGACTTCATGACTCAGACCTTTCTTAACAGAAGTGAAAGGACTCAAGACCTTTAGTTCAGGAAATGCAGCCACATACCTGCTGTAGCTCAGGCCTGAAGCCAGGGGGCACTAGAGCATGGCTCTTTGGCTGTGTGTTCAGTTCCTTTTCCTGCTGCCCCCGAGGCCTCTGGGATTTGCAGTCTAGAATCACAACTGCAGGGCTCTGCCAGTTTGCTCATCACTTCCTCTTCCTGCTTCCAGCTACCCCTGGGATATGTAGTCCACTGTTGCAGCCAGCACTAAGTTTGAGCAGGGGAAGAGGTGTTTAACTTTCCTCCCTGGTCTCAGACAGGGTTTGCCTTCCCCTGCAGACTGAGCTGTACCCCAGCCAGGCTTGCCTCCTGCCCCCTTGTCAGCCAGCCCTCACTGCCTCAGCTAGGGAGCAGAGGGGCAGGGCCAGGGCCAGTCCTGTTCTCCAGAGCAAATGGCACAGCCCAACCCAGGACTGAAAATCATGCTGGGGGACTGTAATTTAACTTGAACCAGGAAGTGGTTGGGGACAGAAGCTTCATAAACTGGTTTGACACAACTCAGTTAAGTCTGATACTAAATCCAACCAGGTTTATTTTAAACCAGCTTCAGCCATTTTGAAATTGGTTTATGTGTACTGAACTTCTGTTCTGTTACAGGTTTAAACCAGCTTCTGATTGCTTAAACCAGTTCATTTAACTTCTGTCCCTAGCATTATTGACTCTACTACTACATTTTATTGCATTAATTCGAGGAGCTCCTGGTAACCTGTTGCACTACTGCATATGACTAGTGCCATGATCCAAATCCAGGTTGGGTAGTTACTTTCTGCCCGCCTGAATTATCCTGGTAGTTTCCATTGAATTATTTGTCCATTTGCTTGTAGAAGAACTTAGAAAACCAAAACACCTTCAACTTCTAACTTCAAAAAACTCCTTTGAACAAATATCTAAAGGGCTGAAGAAAGTGTCAGAGAAGAGGGGAACCCATGTTCAGGGAGTAGGATGCCCTAGGGTTTGGGGGTAGAAATTGAAAGCCCAGTCCTGCAGAAGGCACGGTGCTAAGGCTGGGGTCACAATTCCACACAGAACTGAAGTCGGGTCTAATGTAAAATGCAGGAACTGAAGAGAGCAGAACGAAGAAGCAGTGCCAGTCCTAATCCACAGGAGACTCTTTAGCAGAATAAACTTTGGCAGCTAAATTGGCAAAATTGCCTCAGTCTACCTTCTCCACTCTTGCCTGTAAGATTGGCATGCAAAATTTATTACACTTAGGAAGAATTGCAAACTAAGAACCTGAAAAAGGGGTTCCTCCATTTTTTTTTTTTAATTTTTAGCTACTGAGGAAGGGAGATCACAAAGGTGGGTTTAAGGTTTACTGTGAAAGAGAATAGTTGAAAGCTCTCAACTTTAGCTTAGCACTCCTTTAAAAAAGTGCATGTGTGTATATATATGTTTGTAGAGAAGATGTGTTTTGTTTAGTAGCTGTATAATCATTTTGCATCTTTACAGAGCTTCATGAGAAAGTAATTAGATATAATAAAAGCAGCAATTAATTTAAAGTCATAGTGGAGTTATTAAATTCAATAGGAAGCTTGGCTTCTAACAGAAAGTATAGTAATTTTGACATGACTTTGAACCAAATTCTTACCTGTGCTATGATAAAGAATTATGTCGGGACCAATTTGGTGCCTTGACAATGCACTTCTGTGGCATTTAGGCATCATATGAAGATCTCATGATAAGCAGCTGCAGTGTGTTGGCATTGTAACACAGATGGGCTTTGCTTTCGCTGTTCTGGCATCATGATAGAAGATGCTCCTGTAGCTGTCTGGCTCCATGGCGTTACAAAAAAATCCCCATTGGCTTGGTACACATCAGCAAGACCTTTTTGTTAATGGCAAGTTACTTTATTGCTTTAAAACCCCAAACTCCCAGTACTGTGCAAGTGAGATTTTGTTTTGAGAGGGGGAGAATGCAGAGGTGGGGGGACAGGGCTTTGTGCTGTGGAGCTGCCATTTGGATTGTGCCTGGTGAATGCAACAAAATGGCTGCTCCTTATATCTGAATGGAAGTGCACTCTTGCTGTCTTACTGAACATGTGCTCAGCAGCTTAATGACTTATGCATGGGAGTATTCATATCAATCTGACTTCGAGCTAAGTGTATGAGCAGATTTCTGTAGGAGTGCAGTGTTTGGGGCAAGAGGCTTCTCTGCTTTGCTATTTTGGCTTTCAGCAACCTCTCTGTGCCCTTTTCCCGCATTCAGTCTGACATATCACTCACGTCCTCAATCACTCGATGCTATGGTTATGGCCGTTATATTTCTCCATGACGGGAGAAGTCATAAACCTTGACCTCCCATTAGCTGCTTAGCAGAGAGAAACACGTGGGTGAAGAAATATCCACGGCCCTCATTTCCCCACTGTCTGTCCTTGGAAATCCATTGATGTTGGAAGCTTCCTAATGCCCAGGGTGCCTGTTCACTGTGCTATCACTAGGATCACTGGTGGTGGTGTTTGATATCAAATAATACATCTAATTAATAAATAGAGCTCTAGGCTGAGAGGTAATACAATATTACAACAATGCCTCCAACTGGCACAGGAAAGGGGAAAGAAGAATTTAAACGGGAATCTTCCCTGTGAGGAACATAATACATGTGATATATTTGAAATTGGGAGTCACCAAATAGCTGAGGGTTAGAATGTAGATAAACTGAAGTTGAGATTTAAAGAAAAACCCATGTGCTTTGTGGCTCAGGAAAGAGAAGGGATCTTTATTTTCCATGTAGATCTATTGTCCTAGCTCAGTTTTGCTCTGCACCATTTCTGCTTCTGTTCTGGATTCCAGAGAGCCAGCTGCTAATCGAAGCAAAATTCGTACTGGGTTTGCAATGCGAACAAAGTGTTCACTAAGGATTGGGTTTAAAAAGAACGTTGTGACCACAAGCATGACTTGAAATGCCAGCATCTGAAACTATTGGACTTCTGAGGCCCACTGTTTCCTGCGAGAAAGGGAATATTGCCTTCACTCCGCTGCAATAGTATTATCTATATGCTAGAGATCTACACAGCACAGAGGAATTTCAGTGGTTTCTGCTGGAGCAGCCTGTAATAACATTCCACAAAGAGCACAGGAACCTCTGCCGTTTATTTTAAAATCTTAAAGAACATTTTCCATTAATAAATTTATAAGGCCTTGTGTGTTTATAGAACGCTGAACAAATATATACTTCACTCTTCCGTGGCATTTTCTATCCAAGCTTTCTAAAGTGTTATGTAAACCTTAATGAAGGTGAGATATATTACTGTCTTTATTTCTTGGTAGTAACCGAGGCATAGATTAGTTAAGTGACGACTCCAAGGAGGCCTATGGCAGAATTGGAAATAACACCCCTATCATGGGATTCCCAGTCTTGTCCATAAAAGTAACATCATCCTTCCTTGGGGACGTGTGCGTGTATGGGGAGCCCCATGCCAACCAATGATGATGGGCCTGGAAGGGCTTTGGCTTTTGAGGGGGGTTTGGCTCTCACTGAGCAAGTCAAGCTCTTCTCCCTCTGCTTCAGTCTCAAGCTGTTTGTGGACCTGGATAAAAGCAGGACCCCTCCTGTATACCAGATGCTGCTCTGCTGAAGCACATTAATAAGCAGCAGTTTATCATTTATTAATCAGAAAGACTTAAAGGATTAGGTGCCACTGAAAGATGATCAATATCTCCAATGGGAATTCTTTATAATGGACAAAGATATCCAAGCCCTGTTGGATATCTTTATACTTAGTACAATTCAAGATGCATAAGGAATTATGATGCTTCAACTATAGACAATATGCCTAAGATGTTATGGTGGGAACCTGTTGGCAGCAGAAATGTCACAAACCAAGATGTATACAGTTTGTCCATGTCTTGTAATGAAATTACAGCCTTGTCAATTTAGGAAGTACCTGAGTTTAATTAAAAATATTAATCATCCCAAGTTTCTTGCCACTCTTTCACCTCTTGTATCTCACTTTCCTGTGGGACATTTTGACATCAGTTCCCACTTCCTGTTCATACATTGTTAATTCCTCTCAGCTTGACTATTTGCATATTATTACGTAGCACCATGAATGCACATGCCTTGCAGCCCATTTGAATACAGAGCGCCTGTGCTCCTGGAGCTAAGCATCTAAAAAGATGTGTAAGCATTCTTCATTCCAGAAAGAACAGAGGAAAATGTACATTGGGTATTTTTTCTATTGCTTTCTTATCCTGACACCAAACTCTGAGCAGTAATAAGGACGTAAACGCTAAACACACATTTGTTGTAAGCCTATAATCTTGCATTATAAACCTATCAGTGCTGTGCCATGTGTCACATGAAAAAAGCTCCTCAGTGCCTCAATTTGGTTTTCCATGCAGTCATGAGGACACCAAGGGCTTGATTCTTCTTCTGATGTACTTTGGCTGACACGGCAGTCATGACAGCTGTGTAAAGGAAACAGAACCAATGTGCAAACAAGCTACCCTGGTGAAAGTGAGTGGAGATTTCTGATTTGACATTTGTGTATGCACAAGGATTAAATACTGATCTGCAGTCCCCAGCAGTGGAGGGTTAGGCCAGGAGCATTTTTATAGAAGGTGGATGTCAGGATGAATTGCATTTGAGTCCCCAGTAGAAAACATGCAAGAATATGCAACAAGTTCCCCACCATGGTCTCTCACCTGAAATAATTCAAACCAAAATGTTAGGCTAGGTTAGAAACAGAGACAGAGAAGAAATGTCCTATAAGGGCTGCAAGATCATCTTAAAAATCCATTAAACTTTCCAGACTCCTGCATAGGCTTTTAATTTCTATAAAAAATCATAACACCTATAGAGGGGGAAAAATTTATGAGCTCGTTTTATCCTTCAGCCCAACCACTGCAACATTTTCTTTTAACGCACTGCTTTGTCTTGCTTTGTCAGCCTGAACTGACTCAGATGGTTGAGCTCCTATCACTTCCCCGAGGAGACTATTTTACAGTCTATCCCCTCAGTAATAAATCTCTAGGGTCCTTCAGATTCCCTCAAAAAATAAATCTATACAGCTGTATATGCTCACGTGTTTCCATGGCAGCTGAAACGGTGATGAGCATAATGTGAAAGCCCAGGCAGGCAGACAGGATTCCATAGATATGACTGCAAAACACACAAAAAAAGGCTGAAACTAATTTTGAACAGCTGGGTTTTAATTCAAAGGTTTTTGC
>NW_005842374.1:869554-898326 GCF_000455745.1 Alligator sinensis
ATCCTTTCAGTGCATTTTCAAATCACACTAGATGCCTCATCTGCTTCTTGAGGTAGATAAACCTCTGAAATCCTGGCCTTTGGTGTGTTGGTTTTAATCCTCCAGTTTCTATTTAGTTTAAGAGTTGTGTATTGGCTGTGGCTAGTGCATATGCCCTTGTTTAGGGGAAATGCTTGCTTTTAGTTGTGGTGTTATCACTATGATATTTCAGTAACAAAGACTTAGGAGACCTAATCAAATGTCAAAAATGCTGTTTCTATGAAAAACGGAAAGAAAATGTTGGGGGAGAGATTGTGAAACCATTCTGTTTTCCAGCATCAGCATCATATATTGGTATAATAACCTCTGTCTTCATTTTCTTTTTTCAAAAGGGGAAAGTTACGTCTGTTCATCTGACAACTTTTTCAAGAAGGTGGAGTATACCAAGAATGTGAACCCCAATTGGTCTGTCAATGTGAAGACATCAGCCAACCAGAAAGCACCTCAGTCTCTGGCCAGCAGCAATAGCGCTCAGGCAAAGGAGAACAAGGATTTTGTGCGGCCCAAGTTGGTGACCATCATCCGTAGTGGGGTGAAACCCCGAAAGGCTGTTCGTGTGCTCTTGAATAAGAAGACTGCGCACTCGTTTGAGCAAGTTCTTACTGATATCACTGAAGCTATAAAACTGGAGACAGGAGTGGTCAAAAAGCTGTATACTTTGGATGGGAAACAGGTAAGGCATTTTGCGAACTCCTTTTCTTTCTTTTAGCTAATTTTATTACATTGCTGACTAACGTGAACAATTTCTGAAGCCTATAATTAACCTGAGAGAGCCAGTGCCATCTGTTTTTCAGAAGCCAGACTTCTCATGCTAGTGGTTATGTTACTAAATTGTCTCTGGTATTAATATCAGGCAAAGAATGCAGCCAACCGTCTGGGTGAAACAGATGCACTGTCCTGAACACCCGGGAGTTTTGCATGTTCTCCAAATAGGTTCCTAAATAAACAAATAATTCAGGTGTCTTGGACTGTAGGTTGACTTGGCTCCTAGATAATCATAGCCAAGATATACTGAAAGTATTAGATCAAAATCTTCTACTAGATCAAAGTCTTCTGCTTGACTATCTTTGTTCTTGCCAGGGAGCTAATAAGGATAAACTAACTCAAGAGTAACTCTTCTGACTAGCTCTGTAGCTGGCAGGAAAATCTATGGGTCATGTGGTACCTTCATGGGTAAAAATGTGAACCTTCAGTAGGGTGGATTATTATGAAATGCCTCAGCTGTACTTATGCTGATGACTCGGGGACATTTTTGAAGCGTGCCTCATTGCTGTGGATGGGTAGCAGACCATTTAATGAGGTCTTACAGTTGCAGTGGAGTCCCCCTGAAGGAGTGTGTGTTATACACTCTGGAGCAACTAAGGGACTTCATGTGGGAAAGCTGTTTGGTTAACTGGACAGCTGTCAGTGGCTCCTGGAATTGAAGTGAACATTTTTAGCCTCTGTTGCTATTTTGTTTCTTTTCTGAAAGAGAGGCCATAGCTGAGATGATGAAGCCTCAATGAAGGTTAAATAGAACAATCTACTCATAGTGGAGATTGTTATTCTGGATTTAACTCCATTACCTATCTTCTGAAGAAGATATGAACCTTAATATTGGCTCTTGAAGAATAAGCCAATAGTTACATAACATGCTTGATATAAAAAACAGAAGTGCTGCGTTAATCTGCAATGTATGTTAGTCCCTATATTTCCTTGGGTTCAGAATGTAAACTAACGTTCAGCCCAGATTAATTGCTTTGCCTCAGTATCTGGGTTCTCACATGTTAATAGTTTATTATGACTTAAGAATGGGAACTTCTCATTGGCCTGTCAAAACTAGTCTTTCAAATTGTGTCAACTCTGCATTCCCCACTCACCATGGTTTATAGTCTGATAACTGATGCATCTGTTACCATGTTCAAAACCTCAGGGTATTGTCAAATAAACCAGCGATACAGTTACTGATGTAGATGGAATATCTACATGGAAGAAGAGCAAGGGGAAAAGAAAGAGAGGTTTAAAATGGGTGAAGGAAAGGGATAGGCAAGAGAAATCGAAGAAGCAGGCAGAGCAATGTCACCTGACCTGTTGGCCACAATCTAGTAAGGTAAGTAAGTGTGTGTGTGTGTGTGTACACACCTATATAATTAAATATTCTATATATCACACAAACACATACATATTAGGGCTGTACGAAGCTTCGGGTGGTGATTCAATTCGGAGGAGATTCAGCCTGATTCAGTGGCTGAATCTCTGAATCGAATCAGGGGACCAATTTAAAGGTCCGAATCGAATCAAAGCTCTCTGAATCTTCGGAAGAGATTCGGAGAGCTTTGATTTGGGCAGTCCCTGGTGGCTGCAGCAAGGAGATGCAGCCGACTCCGAGCTGCAAGTAAGTCCTAGGGGCAGGGGGAGGCGGTGCTGGGGGAAGGGACCATGGGGGGACCCCTGCCAAGCCCCCCAACCCGCTCCCTCATCCTCCCTATGCTCCCTTTGGCCGCCCCCCCCGCCCCCCCTCAGTACTAAAAAAAAAAAAAAAAAAAAAAAGCCCCAGTGCTTACTGGGTGCTGCCAGGCAGGGGGGCAATCTCTGCTGCCCCACACTGCTCCATGATGCATGGGGGTCTCTGCCATGGGGGAGCTGGACAGGCAGGGCAGCCATTGCTGAGCTGGGAGAGCAGGCGGGGGATAGGCCAGCAGCTGAATCTCTGAATCAGATTCAACTGAATTAAATCGGGACAGTGATTCAAATCACCGAATCAAATCGCTGTCCCCCAAATCGGCCAAATCTGAACTGAATACTAGCCGCTTCGTGCAGGCCTAATACATGTACAGTCTCTATCTCTGGTATCTATTCCATAAATTCTTGTCTCATGAGAAGTTTTGAATGCATAATTCTGACAGATAGTCAGTTTTCTGAAAAGATGTACTGTATTTACCTGAATCCAAGATGACTTCAAGTTTAAGATGACCCCCCCCCCCAATAATTAGATTATATAAATGGA
Source organism: Alligator sinensis (assembly GCF_000455745.1). Taxonomy (NCBI): domain Eukaryota; kingdom Metazoa; phylum Chordata; order Crocodylia; family Alligatoridae; genus Alligator; species Alligator sinensis. Next base: position 872,580 of record NW_005842374.1, read on the forward strand.
AAATTATAAATTTATAATACTTTTCTATTTGTAGAATCTTATTATTGGAGGGTCATCAAAAATTTGTTCCCAACCAGAGGGGTAGGCAGCCTGACCCCTGTACTTTGCTCCCCCATACATGCCCCACAACATGTATTTCTGCTGTCTGCCCCACCCAACCCAACCCTCTATCCTTGCTCCTGCTGCTGCCCCATCTCCTACCCCATCCCCCATTTGCACTGTTGTCCACCCCCTTCCCCCATGCACTGCTGCAGCAGCTTCTGACCTGCACCGCTGCCCTGTTTCCTGACCCATATTTCTTGATCTGCCAGCAGCGTGGGTTGGGGAGGGGGCCACCCATCCCTGCTCAGTTCCCCCACCGATGCAGCCATTTATTCCCTCACCCATGCTGCTGCCTATCCTCTGCCTGATCCTCCACCTGCATTGCCATCCATTTTCCACCCACGCTGCCATCCAATCCCTGACCCTCGTCCTGGCCTTTGATCCACACTCACCGCATTGCTGCTGATTCCATGTCTCCAAGTGGCAGTGGCAGCTCCACCCTTGCCCTGGGGCAGTGCCGGGATGCCAATACACAGATCCAAGACAAGGCTTGTTTTTCCTTGTGTTGACTGAGGGAGGGAAAACCTTGTCTTGGATTCAAGTAAATACAGTGTTTATGCAAAATCCCAAGATGCTCAAAGCTGAAACAGTGACAAAAACCCTATTACCATAGCAGTATTTCTCCTTCTTATGTATGTTTGTATACCTAGATACACATACAATGGGACTACTCATGTGAGTATCAGTATATGTATGTATGCACATGCACACACAATTATAATTCTGAAATCATGTATTTAAGTGTATATATGAGAGGAAAGTATGTATCTGTACCTATATGTATAGATAGATAGATAGATATGTTTAAAAAACATATATGTGCATGTATGAGAGAGAGGGGACTGCAGAATATATCTCTTCTTCATGGTCACCTTGCAGGGGGTTTTGAAAGTGCAGCTTCCTGATGTGTTATGGGTGACAAGCTGTTGAGTGAAGTCCTGCTGCTGCTTTCATGTCCCACTCCAGAGATGAACACTATGTAGTCTGGGACCCTAGAGCAGCTTCCATGTATTGGTGTGAGAAAAGCATTGCAGCATTAGACCCTTTGAGTCAGAGTTAATCTTTTTCTTCCACATGCCAGTGTCTATAGCTGCCATGCTGCACATGTGCGCTTCTAAATCCTTACTGTGGGGATTCCAGTCTTCTTGTAGTAAATGGTTTCTTGATCTTAATAGAAGTACTGGTGAAACAAAGTTCTTTTCAGTGTGAGTAACTGTATCACAGTTTGGCGCTCAATAGGTACTCAGTCCTTGCTCCAGAAATATCCATGAAAGTTTCACAGAGAGAGGATATTTTATCTAGTATGCTGTCTAATACTGCCCTGGACTATGTGCTTTACTAATGACTGCAAAAAACCGACTCTTTCAGATCCATCCACTTTAATTGCATGTGAATTTACATGTCTAGTATATTTTCGAAGAATGTCATTTCATGAAAAGAAAAAATGATATTTGTAATTTTATTTACAATTTGATCATGATGATTTTCTATCACATACCTGATTATCAGGGATCCGGGTTTTCCGTTTCCCATGGAAAAACAGAGTAAAATGTGGATTTCCCCCTTTCATTGGCTTCATAGACATTTGAGCTGGAAGGGACCCCAAAGGATCATCGAGTCCAGCTCCCGGCCCTAGAGGCAGGAGGTCAGCAGGGATCATAGGATCCCAGCAAGATAAGCATCCAAATGTGTCTTGAAGGCATTCAAAGTAGGTGCTTGAACCACCTCCGGCAGCAGTCTATTCCAAACCTTGGGGGCTCGGACAGTAAAGAAGTTCTTCCTTATGACCAGCCTGAATCGGTCACAGTGGAGTTTGTGACCGTTCAATCTTGTCATCCCTTGGGGCGCTCTGGTGAACAGATATTCCCCCAGATCCTGGTGAACACCCCTGATGAACTTATAGGTGGCCACCAGATCGCCCCTGAGCCGGTGCTTTTCCAGGCTGAATAGTCCCATGGCTCTCAGCCTCTTTTCATAAGGCCTATTCCCTTGCCCTCTGATCATGCGCGTGGCTCTCCTCTGGACTCTCTCAAGCTTCTCCACATCCTTTTTGAATTGTGGAGCCCAAAACTGGATGCAGTAGTCCAGCTGCAGCCTCACCAAGGCCGAGTACAACAAGAGAATGACGTCCTGGGATTTGCTTGACATGCCTCCAGGATTTGTTTACTGGAGGAAAACACGGATTTCTCATTTTAGCAGAGACGCCTGTGGATTTTGCAGTTTTGCAACAAGCTCTCTGCATGCTGGCAGAGTTCCAGCCTGCAAAGGGCTGGGAAGGAGCAGGAGGAGGGCAGTGAGGCCCTCCCAGATGGATTCAGGAGGGGAACAGCCAGGCCTAGAGTCAGTGAGGATCTAGTTAGGGAACTTCTGGAGGGGCTGGACGTGTTCAAGTCAGCAGGTCCAGACGATCTCCACCCCAGGGGGCTGAGGGAATTGGCAGAGGTCATTGCGGGACCCCTGGCACAGCTTTACGAGCACTCATGGTGCTCTGGCCAGGTGCCAGAGGACTGGAAAAGGGCCAATGTGGTCCGCATTTGCAAAAAGGGGAGAAAGGAGGACCTGGGTAACTATAGGCCTGTTAGTCTTACCTTGGTCCTGGGGAAGCTCTTTGAGAGAATTATCCAGGAGCACATCTGCGAGGGGCCAGCAGTGGAGATTATGCTTAGGGGCAGCCAACATGGGTTCATTAGAGGTAGGTCCTGTCAGACCAGCCTGGTGGCCCTCTACGACCAGGTCACAAAATCCTTAGATGCAGGTGTCATGGTGGATGTAGTCTTCCTGGACTTTAGGAAGGCCTTCCACACTGTCTCTTACCCCATTCTCATTTAAAAATTAAGCAACTGTGGCATCGATGCCTACGCAGTCAGATGGGTCACAAATTGGCTGGAGGGCCACACCCAGAGAGTGGTGGTAAACAGGTCTTTTTCGACCTGGAGGGACGTGGGCAGTGGGGTCCCTCAGGGCTCGGTCCTTGGGCCCACGCTGTTTAACATCTTCATCAGCAAATTGGACGAAAAGCACCTTGTTCAAATTCACAGATGACACTAAGATGTGGGGGGAGGTGGGCAAGCTAGAAGGGAGGGACAGGCTATAACTAGATTTGGACAGGTTACAGGGGTAGGCAGATGAGAATAGGATGGGATTCAATCCTGACAAGTGCAAGGTGCTGCACCTGGGGAGGAAGAACCAGCAGCATACCTACAGGCTGGGGAACTCCCTTCTCATCAGCACAGAGGCAGAAAAGGATCTTGGTGTTATTATTGATTCCAAGATGAACATGGGCCGCCAATGTGGGGACTTGGTCAGGAAGGCTAACCGCACCTTGTCATGTATCCACAGATGCATCATGAGCAGGTCCAAGCAGGTGATCCTCCCCCTCTATGCGACATTGGTCAGGCTGCAGTTGGAGTACTGTGTCCAGTTCTGGGCACCACACTTCAGGAGGGATGTGGACAGGATCGAAAGGATCCAGAGGAGGGCCACTCACATGATCAGGGGGCAGCAGGTCAGGCCCCTAAAAAGAGGCTATGGGACCCGAACCTGTTCAGCCTCCACAAGAGAAGGCTGAGAGGGGACCTGGTGGCCATCTATAAACTTACCAGGGGGGACTAGCGAGGAACGGAAGAGTCCCTGTTCTCCCGAGCACTACCAGGAGTAACTAGGAATAGCAGCCAAACGTTGACCGAGGTTCAGGCAGCACTACTTCACAGTCAGGGCGGCTAGGATCTGGAACCAACTTCCAAGGGAAGTGGTGCTTGCTCCCATCCTGGGTGTCTTCAAAAGGAGGCTAGATAATCACCTAGGCGGGGGCGGTTGACCCCAGTACTTTTTCCTGCCATGGCAGGGGGTCGGACTTGATGATCTCCTCAGGTCCCTTCCGACCCTACCTGCTATGAACTATGAGGCAGGAGGCACAGCTCCAGCAGGTAAGAGGGGGAGGGGAACGAGGCTCCCAGAGGGAGGGAGTTGGGCAGGGCTGGGGCTGGGGCTGCTGCCCAGCCAGGGGGACCACGGAGCTTGAGTCCCAGGGAAGCAGTGTGCAGCCACAGGGCCCCAGTGGGGAGTGGGACAGGGTCGTGGGGGGCAGGGGGTGGCTCCCCACTGCTGCAGACACTCCTGGGGGGCAGAGGGGACCCATGCCCCCAGATCTGTGTGTGGGATGGGAGCAGGGCGCACTTTGGGCTCAGGCTCCCACCCTGCTACCCTCCCCTGGGCCTCTGCAGCCCAGCGGGTGCAACCCAGCGCTGCAGGGAACAGTGGGGGTGCACAGGAAAGCTGCTTGCTGCTGCAAACTCAGCACTGCCCTGGCAATGCATCCCCCTGTGCTCACGGCAGCAGTGAGGGGCACAACCGTGCATTGTCGCCCCCACTGCTGCCACATGCACAGGGGATGCATTGCCAGGGCAGTGTGGAGCTCGTAGCAGCAAGTAGCTTTCCTGTGAGGCCCCGCTCTGCCCTGCAGTACTGGGTCATACCCGCTGGGCTGTGGAGGCCCCGGGGTAGGGCAGCAGGGCAGGAGCCTTAGCCTGCAGCATGCCCCGCCCTGTGCATAGATCTGGAGGGCACGGGTTTCCATGCCCCCCCCAGGAGTGTGCGCAGCAGTGGGGAGCTGCCCCCCCTGCCCGAGTCCGCAGCAGGCAAGCAACAATCAGCAGGGGAGAAGCTGGGCTCCTCTCGGTTGCAGCAGCCACCGCCTCCTGCAAGGGGCTGCAGACCCGGGTCCCTGGCCTCATAGCCCTGGTAGCTGAGGGCCCCCTCTGGCATGGCTTGCGGGGCAGGGGGCTGTGGGTGGGGGGCAAAGGACACCAGCAGGGCCAGGAGGGCTGTGAGGAGGAGGAGGGGCACTGGCAAGGCCGGGGGAGTTTCGGGGGGTGGGGGGCATTTCACTTTAGTAATGGATTGTTGCGGGGGGGAGGTTTGCAATTTTTTTTATCAGAGAATTTATGATTTATTTATTTTTAATCAGGGAAAACCAGGATCCCTGCTGATTATTACATCATCTATCCATGCAGCTGCACAAGGGACACATTTGACCTGTGCTTTGTTTTTACTTAAAGATTCTTTCAGTTTTTTGTGGGGGTTTTTTCATTTTCAGTCTGTATTTGAAGTCTCCCACCTACACATGTTCCCAATTTTGCTAACTTGATCCAAATTTTCTGCCACGACTGGCATGATCCTTTGTAAAATCCTGCACCATGAATCTTGACCCTCCCACTAGATACTAGAAAGAGGTTTTGAATGCATAATTATGATAAACAGTGGTTTATTTCCTGAAAAAGATACTCATGCAAAGCCCCAAGCTCCTCAAAGCTGAAATGGTGACAAGAATCCTGACAGTCCTGCAATTTAAGTGTCATCACAGCAATGTTGCTTCCTCTGTTGTGAAAAGATAGGAATGTACAAAGAGAAATCATCCCTAATGAGTCCATATTCTGTAACTTAATGAAGGGAAATGATTATTTATTTTATTTAGAATCCTTTCCACGTTGCTTGTCAGCAGAGTCATCGAGTACAGTAGAAATGAAGGCATTAGCAGCAAAATACAGAGGCCTACAAATAATTACTTTTAATGGATGGCTAACACCCAGCAAGATGAAGAATAGCTATTTGGGGTAGGAGAGGGTGTGTATGAAAAAATACGATATAACATCATTGGAATTAGGTTTTTGGCTTTTTGCAAACATAAAATAAAGATTCTTCTCTGTGGAGGAATATTTCCATTTCCCTTGAAACTGCTCTGTAAGCATCTTGTGTTTATTAAGAAGCTTATTTATTTTTAGCTTAGTTTTGCTCATATTTCTACTGCCCTGTGCCTTGTGTGACTAGATTCATGCGGTGTCTCTGCTGGGAGCGTACCACCTCTTGATGGGAACACTATAACTCCTAAGTGGTGGGACTTCAAAGAGCTGACTGTACATGAGCCAAGATGGAGAGTATCAAAGCAATAGGAATTTACCTCCTACACTCTGTCATCTAGGAAATGACAAAGGACAAAGAAAATAATGTACCACAGTTAAAGATAATGGGTCAAATTCTACTCTCAATTAGATGGCTGCAACTTCTATTGAATGTATGTATCTAAAAGTGAGGCAGGACCCTGAAAGCTCTGATCCAGTGTCCATGATGACATAGAGGGAGCAACCTACTCAATCTAATTTAATATTGATTGACATGGCTAACAAAAAAGATTTACTGTCTTTTATTTTAAACTGTTATATTTCTTGGATATAGTGACAAGCCTGGTTTTGCTACACTTGGGTTGATGTGTTCACATAAGCAGGGGAGTAGGTATTGGCTGGAGTGAGTAATTGTTGCAGAATCCAGTTCCATGGGGCCCCCTCTATATGTTACAGGTATTGCACAATTAACTGATTGATTGCACAGTTACCCTGAGACTAGCTACATGTGCAAAGTAGCCATCGCATGATAAATGGCTCCAACCAGCTATAAAGTTGACTTCAAAAATGTGTACTCATTTTATAGGTGGCTGCTATTGAGTTTTAATTTGCATGTGTAGCAGGGTCTCCCCTGCGACTGACTCCCCTGTGTCAAGTGACAGGGCTCCCAGCTGCAGGCGTGCACTGTGCCCGCTGTGAAACCCTTGAGCCCTGGGGATTGCAGCTGCCATGATCCCCAAGGGTTGTGCAGTGCACCTCATGCAGCCAGGACCGAGAGTCCCCACAGCTGGCATGAGGCACAGCCGAAACTGGGAGCTCTGTCAGTTGTGGGGTTTCTCAGTCCTGGCTGCAAGTGATCCCTGCAGCTGGCAGCCCCAGCTGTGCATGCCTGCTTCTTGCCAGCGCAGGGGGAGCCCAGGATCGGGCTCCCCAAAACACTGGCAATAAGGCACAATTGTTGTGCTCTGAACAAGTTTTCATGTCAACATTGCCATTCATTTTATTTTTAAATAGTTAAAAAGATCAAAGGCAAAATAAAGTGGTTTGACTTGGCTTATATGAACGGTTTCAATGTGAAACATTTTTCTCCAAATATTTGATTCATGAACACTTATTTTAAAATTGTTTTTGTTCTAAACCCGTACATTTTTTTTTTTAATTGTCAACCACCAGAAAAATTGTGAGCTTTTGCCTATCACTAATCAGGGCCCAATTGTGCTAGTACTGAACAAATAGTAAATGAAATTCCTATGGCAAAAAAGCAGAAATAAATGCTGTCTTGCATCTTTAAAAGACATGACTGATTTAACAAATGGTGTTAGGTTCTGGGTTTTTTCCATATCTCCTGGATTCTTCTGCTATAATCAATTATTATAGGGCAATGGAATAATTGTCTAGCTGTATTAAACTGAAGTAATCTGTATTTTACAATGATCCTAGAATTTTCAGGATCAATTTAAGCATAGAGGTAAAGGGGACATCCATGCATTCTTCATTGACTTTCATCTATAGGAGACTCTAAGCACTTCTGTTCCTTTCAAGTGTTAGCTGTCTCACCAGATCAATTATACATATTCATATGTGAGGCCATTGAGGTCATATTCACCAGAGAATTTCCAGCCTTGATAAAATGTTCCCCTCCAGCAATCTTTGCCTAAACACAAATTTGATGCAGCAGGTGATAGGTGAAGTTCATTGTACTTTTTGCAAAGCAGTTGCAAATGTGGACAAGAGCAGCTCATCCCTACTGTCTAAAAAAGGAGCATTTGTCAATTTTTTCAGTGGCTTGTACTAAGGGTGGGCACAGGCAAATCAAATAGAGAAAGAAATATATTGTGAAGAATTAATGGGTCTGGAGCAGGTGACTGACGAGGATTCCTGGCTCACAGCCAAAAAGGCAATTGAGAATGCAGATGAAACCAGTATGGTTGCAGTAGTGGTGAGACAGATGTGGCTAATCCAGATGTAGTGGAGAAAACAACGTATTCGATCAGTTTGGGATCTGCTGCTCTGGATTTAATCTGGCAGTTGGAAATATTCAAATCAGTCGCACAATTTTGCTACCTAGCTGTCATTACAGGTAGTGGGCCAAATTCTACGCTGTCTCAGAATAGTTCTGCTGGCTTCAATAATGCACCTCTGTAGATGTGATCAGGAACTGACATTGGACCAAAATACACAAATGCATTTGCTCCAGTAGTCTGTGAGGGATACTCAAGAAGGTGGCGAAATAGTCCCATCCTGTGTCTGCCTCACTGTAAGATGAGAGGAGTAAAAGAATTCCCTCCAGAGGCCTGGAGGTAATTTAGCTTATGCTTGGCTAATGCCAAGGAGCCAGATTTATTTGCATTATAGCATTATATTAGCTTGCATTGCTACAAGTGTCTCAGCGGTTCAAGTCTAGCTCTTTGAAGATTTCACAAGTTGGCTATATCTTGGGGAGAGGGATGTGGAGTGTGTGTCTTTTTCTTTGTCTTAGTTTCCTTGAGTACCTCAAATTCCTTAATTTTTTTTTTCATTTGATAGCACAGAGAAAACATGGGTACCTAATCCTATTATTTAAAAAATGTGCTCCTCTCCTCTTAATTCCTTTTGTAGTTTAATAGTGAGGATTTATTGAGCCCTGCATGAGTCTTCCATTCTGACTGAAAGAAAAGAGTTTCAGCTCCTAAGCACAAGCAAAACCATTGTTCTTTGCAAATTCATCTTTGCCTCATAGCATATCCCCTGTGGTAAATCTTTATGTATAGGGACAGAAATTACACATAAATCAGTATAAGTGATCAAAAACTGGCTCAAATCTGTAACAGAACAGAAGTTCAGTGCATATAAACTGCTTTCAAAATGGCCAAAACTGGCTGTCAGCCAGCCCTCACTGCTCCAGCTAGGAAACAGAGGGGCGGGACCAACCCTGCTCTCTGGAGCAGACAGCACAGCCCAACCCAGGGCTGGAAAGCATGCTGGGATGCTGGGGGACTATGATTTAACTTGAACCAGGAAGGGGTCTGGACCAGAAATTTCATAAACTGTTTTGACCTAAATCAGTTAAGTCTGAAACTACATTCAACCAGGTTTATCTTAACCAGTTTCAGCCATTTTGTAACTGGGTTATGTGCACTGAATGTCTGTTCTGCTACAGGTTTAAACTAGTTTCTGATCACTTAAATTGGTTTATGTGCAACTTATGTTCCTACCCTAAAACGGATGTAATCAATTAGTCCTCAAGTATTCTCTGAGGATTTTATTATGTGATACAGTGGATAAGTTAACTTCTCATAAATGTATCCCTAAATGTGTGTGGTGAAAATATTCAAAGAGCCACGATTAAATTCTCAAACTTGCCTGTTTCCATTATCATAGGTCATAAAAATTAGGGAGGAAGAGATCTATGAGATCCTGGACTTCTTCCTCTGCGTGATGCTGTATGAGATTTAATTTGCATTTTTTAATTATTTCTGAAAATATGCCTACTTCACGCTCAAGGCACACTTACAAATGTGTATTAAACTCCCATATGACCCATGCGCATATTAAAACCCCTATAGCTGAAAAGTGTCCTCTTGTTCCCACTCAGCCCAGAAGGTAAAAATATGCTAAATTTCTAATCCATTTACTCTGGCAAATAAAGTGAAGTGAAGCAGGTCCTTTCTTGTAGGTTTCTTTAGTTCACAGGATTATGAGAATTCAGATCAAAGTTAGTGATGATGACTTGTCTAATTAAAACCAAACTGCATAAGTCCCTTCCTCCCCTGTTTCCACTCGTTGCCAATTATATTAATGCCAGAATTTCCATGGAAAGCTTATGTAAAACTCCCAATTAACTTTGGTGCTTTGGATGAGGGCTGTGTGATGATCACTAGTATTCTTCCCCTTCTTCTCAGACCTGCGGCTTGGTAGCAATTTTTTTGCTGCAATTTTTTAAGAAAATCCTTCCTGTAGGAGGTGTTTGGTGCTGAGTTATATTTCATTTCTTCTCCAAAGAACTATGTTCCTGAGAGTTTGTTCTGACACTTTTATATACAGTACTGGTGTTCCTGGTTCTGGATTATCATTGTCAGTTTTTCCTTATTTCTACTTTACTTTTATCATTCTTGTTCCATGAGGGACATTGGTTCATGGAATTTCAAGGAACCTTAAAAACAGTGGTACTAGTCTTACCATAGGGAAGCCTCATTGCCTTAATTCCTCTATTTATTCATACTATAAGAGTAAGCTGGGTAACAGGAGGTAGTACAGAGGCAGCACACCTCTTCCTCCCTCAGTGTGTCTGGGGAGAGAACATTTCACACTTTGGCTAGGAACAGACATTACACACAAACTGATTTAAGTGATAAGAAACTGGTTTAAACCTGTAACACAACAGATATTCAGTGCACATAAACCAGTTTAAAAATGGCTGAAACCAGTTTGAGATAAACCTGGTTGAATGTAGTATTAGATTTAACTGATTTGGGTCAAACCGGTTGATGCAATGTCTGTCCCAGACTCTTTGCTGGTTTAAGTTAAATCAGATTTCCCCAGCATCCCAGCATGCTCTCTGGGCTGGGCGTGGCTCTCTACTCCACAGCACGGCTGGCCTCTCCCCTCTGCTCCCTGGCTGCAGCTCTGACGGAGACCTGCAGGCACAGCAGGGTCTGCTGACTTCCCCCTGCTCCCCTCCCTCCCCTCTCACCACTCGCTGCTTAAGCAGAGATCCTTTCCTCCTCTTTTACACAACACAGACTATAGACAGCATGTGGTATGCTAGCTAATGCTGTGTAAGGCAGATAGGACAGTGTCTGCTTAGGGCTTTTTGGAGCTAAACAACAGCTCAGCTGGTAATGTCCATGCATTCCTTCCTTTGGAAAAGGCAGACAAGGTTCTTTGGGTAAATCTGATATCTTTTATTAGACCAACTAAGTAGTTGGAAAAAATTTTCTTAGCAAGCTTTTGGGTTTAAAAACCCTTTGTCAGGCTGAGGAAGCATCTGCAGTTGGTGTGTGCTCTTCCTGGATGGAATGAATAGTAAAGAAGCCAGAGGCTGATATGCATTTTCCCTTGGAAAAAGCTGTTTAAGAAGAGCTTGTAATGATCGAGGCTTTGTTTTCTGATGGGGGGCTAAATGCTGATAACAGAGCTGATAAATGCTCTGTTATCAAGGGAGAGACCCCCCCACCATCACAGTGGCCTGGCCACACCCCACTCAGCTCAGCCCTGCTCTAGTGCCCCCCAGCTTTTAGCCTGAGCTACTGCAGGCATGTGCCTGCATTTCTGGGATGTCTGGTTACAAAACTGATTTAGTCTAGGCAAGTTAGACTGGACTCCAAATTGAATCAATTCAGGCTCAGACTTTTTGAATGTCTGTCCCTAGCCTTTATGACCCACCCAGCTTGGGCTGTCAAGAAAGGACAGAAACTCTAGCACTACATGCTGTGATGTATGAATGTATATAGACTCTTGCCCAGTTCCCATCAGCTCAGACTCTAAACAGCCCTCTAGATTACAAGACAAAGGTATAATCAATAGGGTGAACCCTCTTGGCCCCGCTGAAATCCAATTGGAGTTTTGCCATTCACGTGAATGGTTCCAGGATTTCATCATTCGTTCCCTCTCATGCCTTCTCCTTCCAGTCAGCAAGGGCTCAACCCTTTACTGCCCCATTTTTGTTTTGCTATTGTGGGCTGGTTAAAGGCATAAGAAGTGTGTTTTGTTTTGAGGTTGGAGAGATTCAGAGCCCTCTTCATCCCTTCCAAGCTTAGTGCCAGATTCCCTCTGGCCCCACTGAGAGTTTTGAAGACCAGCTTAGTGCCCCGGAAATCAAAGTTCTCCCTTTATAGTTGTGTGGACTCTCTATAACAGCAGATCTGAAGCTAACAGTGTAAGGCCAAGTCACTTTGTGTTTCAGAGGATTTTCATCAGCAGACCTGTTCTTAGTGTCTATACCTGCTTATTCTAGGAACTTACTTCTTTTCATTTTAGAATTAATTCATTTTACTATTTGCTTCTTCTTGAGATGGGTAAAAATCAATAGCAAGGAGATTTTGGTATTTGTCTGGCAGTTTTTGATGATCCGTGTATTCTAAGAAAAAAGAAATAGAAAAATAGGTATATACTGATGCTAGATGCTTTTTTGCATTTGTAGAACATAGGAAATGTTTTGATATAAAGGTATTTCATGAGCAGTTATTCTAAGCAATGATCTGGTTGGTACTGATTTATTTCAAATGGGAAACTAATTTAAAATGAAGGAAAATGACATGTTGGAAAAGCAGGCAAATTTAATCCAGGAAACCTTCTGAAGGGTTTTTAGCAGAGAGAATTAGTACTCATTTGCAGCAGCCAAATTGGCATGAGAGATTGAGTCCTTCCAGTTGTCCAGGTCTGTGATCTGTTGTCTGAAGGGCAATGAAAACAATAAGCTATATTGGCTCCGCAGGAATAATTATGCAGCCAGTTTGCCTGCAGGGCAGTGGGGGAGTGCAGGACTCTAGTATCCTCCATTGCTCTTCCCTGCCCTCACCATCTGCTGTGTGCTGCTGATCTGACATTCAATCTGCAGGCTGGGGTCTGCAGGTCTGGTTCCACTTTTGCCTGAAGACATCACTGCCTGGTGGTGAACTTTAATATTCAGGGTTCCATGGAGATACCTAGGCTCACTTACAGGCAGCACTTATTAAAGTGTGTCAAAATAAAGGCAAGGAAGAATCAGTTGATGTCATTTATTTGGACTTTCACAGTCTTTGACACAGCTCTTCACAAGAGACTCTTATGGAGGTTAAAGAGTAGGGCTGTGCGAAACAGCTATGTTTCATTTCGGATTTCGTTGTTTCGGAAACAGTGATTCATTTCAGTGTTTCAGATCACTGTTCCATTTAGATTTGGCTGAATTTGTTTCAGAGTTTTGCCGCTGTTTTGGTGCTGATTCAGAGATTTGGATTGGCCAGGGAGAGGCAGGCATAGCCAGGAGGCTACAGGTTCTCCTGTGGCTCCTCCGGCTGTGCCTGCCTCTCCCCAGGCTGGGGGGAGCTATGGCAGAAGCCCCCATGGCTGCCCTAACTGGCCCCATTCCTTGCCCAGCCCCAGCCTCCCGGTACTTAAAAAAAAGCCCTGCACTCATAAGCTGCAGCAGTGGCAATCAGGGCCTCTGGGGGCTCATGGCAGAGCCCCCCTGTGCAGCATGGAGCAGTGGGGATCACCCCCACCCCACCTTGCACCCATGCAGCAGCTGTCGCAAGGTGCGGGTGCAGCACAGATTGGCAGGGCACCGCATGCTGTCTGGGAACCGGGGCTGTGCTCGGTGCGGGCTGTATTGAGCAGACTCACGTGCACAGATCCAGGGGGCCCGCACCCCATGGGAGGGCTTCAGGGCTGTGCCAGACTCCTCTTGGGGGGGTGCGAGCCCCTGGATCTGTGTGTGGGATGACAGCAGGCTGCTGTCCTTCCCCCAGAGCACTGGTATTGGAAGGGACCTCAGGGACAGATCGCAGACACTAGCCAGCTACAGATGTCAATATCAGATCAGTCCTTCTGCCCCTCTTCCCCCCCCCTCTTCTTAGTTTCTGTTTGCCTGCAAGCCCAGCTCTGAAGCTTTTTGGATGGTTTGGTTTCATTTTGGATCCTTCCATTTTGTTTTGGATTCAGTGTTTTGACCCGTTTCGGCTTCAAAACACTGAGTTCAAAACAAAATGGCTCCCAAAATTTTGCACAGCCCTATTAAATAGCTAAGAGGTGAGAAATAAAACATGGTTTGGAAAATTGCAAAGAGATGGATAACAAAGAACAGAAATACTTGGGTACTCTTCATCCTCGCCAAATTATTCATAGATTCATAAATTGTTCGAGGCTGGAAGGGACCTCACAGATCATTGGGTCCAACCCCACTGCTCAAGACAGGAAGACAACTGGGATCAAGTGACCCCAGTGAGGTGACTGTCCAGTCTCCTCTGAAAACCACCAGGGTAGGTGATTGCACCACTTCTGGAGGGAGTTCCAGTCTGGACACCCGGCTGTGAAGGAGTTTTTCCTGGTATTAAGCCTGAAGCGGCCTTCCAGGAGTTTGTATCCATTGGTCCTGGTCTTTCCCAGGGGTTCCCTAGTGAACAGTTGTTCACCAAGCTCCTGATGCACTCTGATATAGCAGTAAGCCACTATCAAGTGTGGCACCCAGAACTGGATGTAGTACTCCAACTGTGGTCTTGCCAGTGCTGAGTACAGCGGGAGTATCACTTCCTTAGTTGATTGCAATATGCCTCAAGGTTCCACACTAAGACTAATGTTGTTAATTAACCTTATCAATTATCAGGATAAAGGAGTGATGTGAAGGGGAACATTTGAAGATTACGTGATTTGGGTATATCAGGTCTGAAGAAGACTGCAGGGAATTTCAGAGGGACCTAATCAGGCTAGGTGAGTACTAGGGCTGTACAAAGCTTCAGTCCCTGATTTGATTTGGCAGAGATTTGGGCCGATTTGGAGGGCAAATCTCCAATTCTGAATCAAATCAGGAGACCCTTTAATCTCTCTGAATCAAATCGGACCCTCTGAATCAATTCAGAAAGATTCAGTGATTCGCACATAGACACAGCTTAAAATGTTTTTTCTATACACCTCAAGGTAGCAGGTGGCTCATGAATGCTGCAATGCTGGGGCAGATGGAGCGTCCCACAGGAGCATGGGGGCTCCCCAGCGCGTTCAGCAGCAGACCCAGAAGTGGACCAGAAGCACTTCCGGTTCACTTCCAGGTCCGACGAAGAGCACAGTGAGGGGCCCCTCTGTGCCCCCAGCTCAGCAACTGGCACCTCCTGGGTTTGGAGGGGCACCCAGGGTCCTCCTGCAGCTGATCGCTGAGCCAGGGATGATTTGGGGGGACCCCCAGTGCGCTCCCTGGTGGACCTGGAAGTGGACCAGAAGTACTTCTGGTCTACCTCTGGGTTCACGGCCAAGCGTGCGGGGGGCCGCCCTGTGCTCCTGTGGGATACTCCATCCACCCCAGCATCGCAGCTGCACCTGGTACCTTGAGGTATGTAGAAAAAACATTTAAAGCTGTGTCTATAGCCAAATCGCTTTTAATTTTTTTTTATATATTTTTTCCTAATCAGCATCGAATCTTCAGATTCGGATTCAGCCAAATCGAATCGGGGACAGTAATCCAAATCAACTAATTGAATCGTTGTCCCCAATTCGGGCTGAATCTGAATCAAATATGGCCCATTTCACACACACCTAGTGAGTACATAGATGCACTTCAAAAAGAGAGGGAGATGAGCTCGGAAATGTTACTTTGGACATCTTATTCCATAATTATCCACTCTATAGTTTCTGCATCTCCTTCCAAAACAGCTGATACGGAAGGTCTTGGAGATTGGTCCCTCTAGTGCAATATTCTACCAGGTATTGGTAGTTCCTTGGTTTCCTCTTTTAGGTTATTCCTATTTATTTCCTATCCCTTTGTTTCCAAAAGTTTATTTGTTGTTAATACTGAATTGGTGGGAGCATGAAGCTGATTGTGAATTAAGGTGTGCAGTATGGAATGGTTTAAGCCTGTCTTAAACATCCTTCTCTGTGGCAGTTAAATATTGGGGGATTTTGAATGCCAGACCACTCTCTGTTCCCCATGAGGTTCCCAGAAGTATTTTGAATGCCACTCCACTCTCTGTTCCCCATGAGGTTCCCAGAATTTTCTCTTGTAAGGTCTGATCCTGATCCCATCAAAGTTTAATGGATTTGGCTAGGACCACTGAAATATCTCAAGCACAAGCTTTTCCCCACAACAATTAAAATACTTGTAATCGTAACTGTGACCCTTGAAGGACACAGAGCAAATCACTGAAGTCAAGGGGAATTTTGCCACTGATTTCACACCTAGCATGAAATAAACAGTTATGGAAATATTTTGGAACCTTAAAGGAAGTTTAACTGGGCAAGGGAATTGAAAAGGTTTGCAGTTCAGTGCCCTTGGCTGCCATAAACCTTAATATATAGTTACCAAATCTCAGCACCTTGCAGGAGTGAACTTTTAAAAGGCAATTCTGAAATATGCTTAGGAATCACCTAAGTTTGCTTCCCATTAACAGCAGTGGATGCATGTTCAACTAATGATGAGTGCTTTTGCAAAGTCTCTCCCTATCTGTTCTTCATTAAATGAATAGCTTATCCTAGTTAACTCATAATGTAACAGTGAAAAATTGAGTCTTAGACATATTTTATAAATTGTGGTCATTATTCATGGCTGCAAGATGATATTATTGAATTGGAGGTAACATTGTGCCCTTCTTTTCCTTCCATGCCATTCAGGATGTGCAGTAAGCTATAAGCTACATTAATAAGCTAGAAGGCAACTAATACAATGAATGCAGGTGCAGTCACTGAAATTTTCAGGAATTTTAAACCTAGAGAATAAAATAGTGGAAGAACAAATAGTCCAAGCTGATAAATTAGAAGCCTTGTTTGCAGGTTTAACCTGAGCGGCCTTCCTTCCTGTGGCTGAGCTATCCAAAAGGCAGTAAGATGACTGAAATAACTACATTTCTGTTTGAATTTACACATATCAGGAACCTTATCAATTGCTGGCAGACTGCAGGATTACATGTAAATTAAGCGAATCAAAGACTGGAATTAGATAGCCAACACTGGGAACCAAGAGTATTATTCTTGCCTACTTGAAAGCCCCTCACAGTGGATTAGAAACAAGAACCTGCATCGTTTAATACTAGCTGAGACTTGAGTCCTCTTTATGCTGCTGCTGAATCTTATTTCTGCTTATTACTTTTGGAGCAAATAACACTGGATTTTCTACTCTTTCGACAACTGTAGTCATAGGGGTTTACAGCCTGATGTGTGTGGTTCAGAATCAAAATGAAATGAAAACCATAAGGATGACTGATTATGACCAAATATATATAACTACTTGATATAAATGTAGGATTTTTTAAAACTGTGAAATGACTAACCAGAACTTAATTTAAAAGATTTTATAACAATCTGTCCCTTTTTTTTCCTTTTTCTTGAACTTTTATCCATCTGATCCTACCTCATAAGGATTTCCTAGTGTCTTTCACATTGGAAAATTATTTTGGTATCAAATCACAGATAAGCATATAAATGCTCCCCCTCTCTAGAAACTTTACCTTTGCAGAAACACATGATGAGACTATAATCTCTCAAATACCTGATTTTAAAGATTAGGACTCTTTCCAGTTGCCTGTGTGTGACACAAAAGACACGATATGAACTGACTTTACAATAGGATGCATATAGACTGAATATTGTGACACTGAACTACTGATTTGTTAATACTGGAGAAGTGCATATATTATAAGTATCTCTCTTGATTTTTCAAAAACCTGAAAAGAAGATAGTTGTCCCAGCCAAGGTTTGGCATGTCGTACAAAGGGACACAGTCTTCCAGGGGCTAGAGCAGGAGACGGGGATTTGGGGCTCGTGGGATCAGTTACAGCTCAGCTCTTGGAGATGGCTACTGAGTCAGGATTTTCGAATTTGGGTTCTTCCTATGCAAGCACCTATATAAAGCAAGATCAGGCTGTTTATTTGTGTGTCTAATTTGCATGCATGTCTCTCTCTCTCATTCCTTAATACCTTCCTACCTCATTACCTACCTCATTTACCTTTGGTAAAATGTATATCATAATACTTACCCACTCCACAGGAATGCCACGTGGGACTTGATTCTTTCATATTTGTAAAATGTTTTGAAATCTTTTGGGGAATGGTACAGTGAATCTTGAACAGCAGCATAACTCCATCTATTTTCATTCTTCAGATCCAAAGGTCTCCTATGCAATAGCTGGTTTTAATCATCAAAAGGTCCAGCATCTAAAAGCAGAGGAGCATCTTTTATGATTGACTGTCTGTCTGTACCATGGCCAATGCACTTGTCTTGTACCCTGTGCCATATTTTGGCCAGGAGACAAAGCAGAGATTGATCCAGTCCCCACCTTTTCTCCTCTTCACATGTGCTTCCTCTCCGTAAGTCATGCTTTCACTTTTTTTTGTAGCCTGGCAGCTGCAAGGCCTCGTTGCTAGGTGACGGTTTCCACAGCACAAAGAGCTCAGCTGGGGAGGTCAGGTCTGTCGGATTCAAACAGCTGTGCAGAATTTTTATTTGTCTTTCTCTTGTATCTGTTAATCGCAGGGAGCTGAATCAAAGTCAAACTTTTAATAGAAATGAGAGCATCAGCAAGAACTATTTCTGGCCTCCTTAAGAACACCTTCCTTTGCTGGAGCCTGATGAGCAATGGGTGGGCCAAAGGGGCTTGTTCTGGCCAGAGAGGGAGCTAATGGGATCAAATAAAAAGGGTGGACATAAAC
Source organism: Alligator sinensis (assembly GCF_000455745.1). Lineage (NCBI taxonomy): Eukaryota > Metazoa > Chordata > Crocodylia > Alligatoridae > Alligator > Alligator sinensis. The sequence goes on from NW_005842374.1 coordinate 890,885, forward strand.
TTCTGGTGCTTCTCATCTGTTCTTGGCTCTCGTGCTAACTTGAAATTTAGGGTCAAGCATCTGTGAAGGCTTTTTAATTGCTTGCCCTCTGTTGCATATGAAATGCCCTGCCTGTTGCTCTTTGCAGTAGTCATATTGATTGTAGGCTGCATCTGTCTAATAACAATCAAAAAAAAATCTGACTTTTCCACTGCCCGCAATGGATATAATGAGCTTAGACCTCTGTGCAGGGTTAAAACAATGTAATGGGTTTCAGAGGAAAGGGGAGAGTGAACAAGGAGTGATGTAGTGGCCAGCATATAGGATAGGGAACTGTATAAACCCCAATCACTGCTCCTACACCAACTCCTTCTTTAGTTGACCTATTGATAATGTTCACCTCATAAGGATTTGAGATGATTGATTAACTAGCCTGGCACAGACTATGGTTGGATGTCTGTGCGGGGAAAGGGGCCAGAAGAGAAAGGTGGTATTAGAGGTCATAAATGGAGGTAAGTCACACAAGTGGTAGTGGTATTTCCTTGGCATGGAACTTCCTAAGTGAATGCATTCAGTTATATTGTGGCATTATATATATAGCGCCAAAGATAGCTATCTTTGGCGCTATATATATAATGCCACAATATATTTGAATGTCACAATATATTTCTTTTCCTTCAGATTCAAACACATACAGCACTGCTAGCCTGCACTGGCCCAAGGTGGGAGAGTATCCATCTATCTGTGCACAAGGACAAGGGAGTCTCACTAGTGCACATGGACAGGAGGGTGGGGGAACTTAGTCCATTTGGCCTAACCTTCTGTGGTTTGAACTCAGCCCTGCAGTCAAGCAAACCCCCCTGAATTCAGGAAACATTCTCTATTGGAGCAGGAGTGCTAGGTTAGCCACGGCTTTGCTGGAAGAGGATGATGGATAGTTTATCTAAATGTCTCATACTTGGAATATGTATTACCCTAGGAAAAATGACAATGTCTTGTACCCACAATGTCATGTATCCACACCCTTAGACACTCCCTTTTTGTTTGCATCTTTTCTTATTTATCTAGGTGCGCACCAGGTACGGTGTCTTTTGTAAGGGTAACTGCAGCATGATACTGGGAGGGAAGCAGCTTCTAAAACAAGCAACCTCTAAAATGTCTTAATATAGGACATTTACAATGGAGGTGACTAATTCACAGCTAGGAACCCTGCCACTCAAACCTTTGCAAAGCATGGATTTTTTTCCATGTAAAAACCTTTTCACTAAGAAGAAAGCCACAGCCTAGTGCTGTATTTCTTTGTTAAGGCACATATTTGAGTTACTCTTCTTTCTCATCTGCAGTTCATTATCTAGGTAGTTAAGACAAACAGAATTCATCCCACATTGCTCACCAGGGTGTCTGAGCTGCCTCTTTCAGGCTATTTCCTGCTCTCCATGCATACATGTGTTTTTTCTGTTACTCCCAAATCTGATGTTCTTTTTTTCTTTCTGCAATTATCTTCTTATTTATAACCATACATACAGATACACAGAGAAGATCATAATAAAGGCTACCCAATAGTTCATACTTTAGGATGTATACTGATCACTTAAAGGCTCTGGAAGGAATTTACCCCTCTGAACACTATGATATAGAGACCCAAGTGCACTTTTTGCAAGAGAGTTGCTTTCTTCTTTCTCTGAAAGGGGAGGTATCAGCCATTTGCAGAGGAAAGGTATTGGCCTTCATAGAGCAACGAATTGATCCTCCGTGGCAAACCTTATGTAAATGTAGCAACCTAATCTCCTTACCCTGAAAGGAATGTCACACTTAAATCCTCTGCAGCACCAGTGAGGAAGAAACTCCTAGTAAACCGTTGTTGGCAGTTTGACAAATGCATCCTAGGCTGAAAATAATCCTGCTATATATAAATTTACAGTAACACTGTGACTAGCCTTCGGACTGTTTGGAGGATGGAACCATGCCATTTCTGTTAGAATGGAGGAGATTACACTTCTAAATTGTCATAGGATTTGCTATACCACATATGGCTATTAGTCCATCAAGCCCTTTATTTTGCCTCCAGCATTGGCCATTCCCTGTTACCATAGTAGTAGGCATCCCCAAATATAGCACTGTGCAATTCAATTGTGTTATATGAGAGGAAGAAGATATTCCCTTCTGACCCTTGCAGCAGCCAGGTTATGCCTTGAAGCTAGAAATGTGATAATTCTCATTTGCTAGGTAGGCTTGCCATTTTTATACCTGCAGAAAATGTCAATCAAATAGTACTGCAGTCTTGTTCTGGAGAAAACCAGGACATTTACATTCTTATAGAAACTCAAACATAGAAACCTACTTACCTGAAGTGCCATATGTATGCTGTAGTTAGACAGTCTTCTTCCATGCATTTATTTATCAGTGTTTCAGAGATGATTCCTGTTTAAAAATCAGCAGCAAGGCTTGATCCAAAGCCAATTTAAACCAATGGAAAATTTCCTATTAGTTTCAATGAGCTTTGGAACCAGACCATCACATACCTATTCAACAAAATCTGAGATTTCAATTAAAAACAAAATACATAGCATCTCACTCTGATGTCTCATTATAATCCATAGCATCTGGGCCAAAGACTGAACCTATAAAAGAGGCAAGGCCACAGCATATGGTTGTAACTTATTCAAACTTGAATTGCTAGTGCTGAGATATATGAACCTGCTTATGTTAGGCCACATGTAATTAAACCATTACAATTTTAACTTAATATCTGCACAATTGCCAGCAAACCTTTCCCTTCTCAAGTCCTACATTTTGTTTTGCAGTACAATCCAAAACCTAAACAAAAAGGGAAAAAAGAACATTTTTATTAGAAATCAGTCTTTTCCTATTCAAAGGAGGACACAGGAATGAGCTGGAGCATTCAGATGGATCTCCAATCCTTCTGGAAACATTACCATACTTTGTGGGACAAATCCTGGTAACCTGATTCTGCATACAGAAAGAATGCATCTCTATGCTTCTTCACGTTATAGCTGAGCCAATGGCAGTGCTATATCACCAGGCACAATGGACGTGCTTCAGACGTGAATGCCACTCTTGCCTAGCTGAGACTGCATGTCATAGGCACAATTGTAGGTGCCAATCAAGCAGTTAAGTGTGCACTTACTAGGAATTGCACTCACAGTTCATTTGCAAGCTTGTTTTCTCTGTTAGCAGCAGAAAATTGCATGCCCAAGCAAAGATGCTGACCTTCAGCTCAACTGAGGATTTACCCCCAACTCTGAACACAGCATGTATAAAGCTTTGCTAGCAACTGTGGTTCACTGGTCATTTAGAAGGAATGTTGTATCCATGTGCCTCATTATTTCCACTGCTAGAACTTTTCCGAATCAGCCTTTTGTTTCAACTTATTTCTCACCACAGAAGCTCTTTATCCCATGTCCCTGTTTCTTGTAGTTCCAGTCTCTCTTGGCTGCTCATTGTTTGCCCTGTCCTCATAAGATGCCTCCCCTGGATGTTAAGTCTGACTGGTGTGCGAAAGAGGCCCTTTAAAGTAGTTGAACCTTTATAGTTGTCTTTTTCTTCAGAGTTCATTCTCCCAGTGCCACCACTTGAACATTTGGATCCAAAACCAATGCACTGAGTCAAATCTGCTGTTATACAAAAGCCTTGGTTCTCTGGAGCCAGCTGGCTGGGGGAAGTGTTTAGACTTGCAGTTACACTTGTGTTGTTTTAAACAGAAATCAGCTGTAGCTCACTTAAGCAGTTGTGGCTGTCCCTTTGGAGTGATCTCACCATCGCTGCTGTGTCCTGTGGAGCAAGAACTGGAAAATCCCCTTGCTGACAAACTGTAATTTAGGATTTAGTGGTGACCACGTTAGCAAGAGACACAGCTTTGAGACGAGGGTTATTACTTCGTTTGTAAATGCTTCTCTCATTTTTAGCAAACCTGCCTGTAACCGCAAAACATACTATCCCCATGAGCTGCTTTATTTTGATTAATCTCAAACAGTGCGGGGGAAAGCAACTATGTTATGGGCATTTTATCGGAAAATGGCTGTCTCCCAAAGGAGCTGTTCGTGGTCCTGAATGTGGTTTGTTTATGACACGAAGGGACTTCTCGAAAATTTGCAGAGAAGGGCGTGAAAACAACGGCCAACTCAATGAGCTTATCCCTTATTTATGCATTCCTTTGTATGCCACTTTAATGACTTTGATAATCACATTGTGTCATTATCCAGAGTGACTAATGTAATGGTAATACTGTATTTACTCAATTCCAAGAGGAGGTTTTTTCCCCCTAACTGGCAGAGGGAAAAAAGCCCCTTGTCTTATAATCGCATACAAGGAAATCTCACTAAATACATTTTCTATCATTAAACTGCTGCCAAAAGCAGCATGTGCTAAGCAATGGAAACGAACTATGACGTTGATTAAATGCATCCAACACTGAGCATGGCTATAAAACACATGGCCCATATTGGGCAAATATGGGGATGGGGACTTTTTTTTTTAGGCAAGCATCCTACATGCAAGCCCCAGGCCTGGAAGTCTTGGAGTTCAGCTGTCTCCTAGTCTTGATTGTTCCTAGCCAAAAGGTTGAGGAGCAGCTAGGTGGAAAGCACAAAAGCAGTCCCCCATTGCCACACAACTGTGCTGATAGGACCCTACTATGATAACATTTTGCCCGTCCAAGGGCCAGATACAACAGAGATTCATTAGCTTACACCAACCCCCTAATATCTGTGAATGGTGAAAATGAAGGCCCTTGCAGCTGAACTGAAGGCCCCGGTGTTACATGTGTGAATGTCACTAGAGACTCTTTTGTAGCAGCTGCCTACCTCTACCGATTAGTCTCCTCTCACTGTCACTGCTAAAATAAATACAGAAGGTAAACAAGCAAAAGTAATTAGAAGTAGCTAAGAGTTTTAGATTCTTTCTGAGTGAATAGCCTGAGGTATTAGCTGTAAAAGAAGGTGAAGAACTGTGAGCCAGAACCTTAGTTGGTTTACACGGGCCCGAATCCACTTGTTGGGTGGGTTTGAGGAGCTGTGTGAAATGACAGCAGGTCCCAGTGGTATGGAGTCTGAGGCAGGTGCAATGCCTCCAGGATCACTGGGGATGCACATATTGAGACAGTTACTTCTACACCATTTAGCAGGGCACAGCATGTGTTTCTGTGTGCGCCTGACAGCTGGTGTGAAGGGGCATGAGAGGCCTTGGCCCTGCATTCACCTCAGCCTGCCTCTTCCACTTCCAGTGTTTCTCATACTCGGTAGCATGCTAGATTCCTTGGCTAATTGCACACCAAAACTACTGCGACCAGAATCAGCCCTGGCCCTCACTGGGCCTTCCCAGGTTATTCAGGTCCTTTTACTAGCTTTTCATTGTGGTACCTGAACACATTCCCAGCATGCATTAAATGACAAGTATCTGTCACTTATTGTTCTTTGCTTCTCCCTTCTTGTCCTCAAGAGGAAAATTCTATGAGAAATTCCTGTGGCTCTTTATGAGATAAGGCTCTGTCCAACCCCCAATGGGCTATGCCATCCACTATCTAAATATTAGTACTTTGTTTTATAGGCATCTGGACCTATGTTTTTACCAATGTTTGCTCCCATTTGTTCTGCAGTTAGGAGAGGAAGCTGGATTCTGTCTGAATAAGAGAACTGCTTACTAAGTACCAGGGTTAGGGTCAGTAAGTATCATATCTGCAGGTGCCCTGAAGCTAGGGTTAGAATCATAGAAAATTAGGGTTGGAAGGGACCTCAGTCCAACCCCCTGCTCAAAGCAAGACCATCCCCAACTGTATTACCCCAGGCAAGCCTTTTTCTAGATGGGTCTTAAAAATGTCCAAGGATGGAGATTGCATAACCTCTACACGTAGCCTATTCCAGTGCTTTACTACACTACTAGTGAGTTTTTCCTCACATCTAACCTAAACTTCCCTTACTACAACTTGACACCATTTCTCTTTGTTGTGTCATCTCCCACCACTGAAAACAGTCCAGCTCCATCCTCTTTGGAATCCCTCTTCAGGTAGTTGAGCACTGCTGTTACATCCCATGTCAGTCTTCTCTTCTCCAAACTAAATAAGCCCAGTTCCCTCAGCCTCTCCTCATACATCATGTGCCCCTGCCCCCTAATCATTTTGTTGCCTTCCACTGGCCTCTCTCCAGTTTGTCCACATCTTGTTTGTAGTGGGGGGCCCCAAAACTGGACACAGAAGTCCAGGTGTGGCCTCGCCAGTGCTGAATAGAAGGGAATAATCACTTCCCATGACCTCCTGGCAATGCTTCTACTAATGCAGCCCAGTATGCTGTTATCTTTCGTCACAGCAAGAGCATGTTGGGCTCACATTCAGCTTATTGTCCACTATAACCCCCAGGTCCTTTTATGCAGAGCTGCTACTTAGCCAGCTGGACCCCAGCCTGTACTCATGCATAGAATTGTTCCATCCTAAGTTCATGACTTTGTACTTAACCTAATGAAGTTCAATAAGGAGTCGTTTAGTCCAATCCTCAAATTTGTAGCCCTGTCCTCCAGCATATCTACTGCTCCCCACAACTTGATGTCATCTGCAAACTTGCTGAGGGTGCACTCCATCCAAACTTCCAGGTTGTTGATGAAGACATTGAACAAAACCAGCCCCAGGACTGACCCCTGGGGCACTCCACTTGATTCCAACTGCCAGCTAGACATCAAGCCATTGATTACCACGCTATGACCCTGATGATCCAGCCACTTTTCTATCCACCTTGCAGTCCATTCATCCAACCCTTACTTCCATAGCTTGCTTGCAAGACTGTTGTGGGAGACTGTATCAAAAGCCTTGCCACAGTCAAGGTACATTATATCTGCTGCTCTCCCCCCATCCACAGAACTAGTCATCTCATCATAAAAAGCAATCAGGTTAGTTAAGCATGACTTCCTGTAGTTTCTAATGACCTTGTTCTCCAAGTGTTTAAAAATTGATTCCTTGAGGACCTGCTCCATGATTTTTCCAGGGACTGAGTTGAGGCTGAGTACCTGGTTGTCCAGGTATTACTGAGGGCAGATTTACACAGGAACAAATATCAGATTTAAAACTGCAGGTATAACTTAGCCTGCTGAAATTTCACTGACAGTAAAATGTCAGAAAGAGGCCATCTGGTTGTCAGCCTGAGTTTGACATTAGAAATATTACATGTTCTTTCAGTGGAATGTGTCTGATATGGACTGTCGGAGACATAATACATGAGAGAGTCTAATAGGCAATATTCAGATGGAGAGCCAGCTCCAATCCCACTGTAGCTCTCAGCAGCTCTGTCAACAACAGTGCACCTTCACTGATCTGCACCAGTTCTGCACATGGCTCTCAGACTTGGCTTCAACTACAGCACACAGTTCTTATCCTTCCTCTTCCATCCCCCACCCCCACTTCCTCTCATTGCCACTTGTCTACACTCCCTAAGTACCTACCCTTAGAAATGTATTTGGAA
>NW_005842374.1:898336-903035 GCF_000455745.1 Alligator sinensis
CTTTAGCATGATACTGATAATAGCAGCATTGTTCTCTTTGTGTCAGCAATTATCCATTTGCCTCATTAGGATAAATCTGGTATTTTATGTACTTGGGCATTGGATTACTGTCTTGTGAAACAGTGCCACTATTCTTTTATTGCCAAATAACACCCAGCATCTGAGGGGGTTCAGAGCCAGAGGCTGTGTACTTGTCCATCTCAAAGTTGCAAAGCAAAAGAAGCATGAAGAGGGAAATAAACCTATCCTGATGTCCCCAAACATCTGGAAAGAATAATTTCTAAGTAACCGTATCCTTGTATAGCACTTTCCTAAACAGAATGTTAGCTTAATTTAGTCAGCTTGTCTAGAATTGATCATTCAGCATCTCTGTTGATATGTTAATCACATGCTGCCTTCAAAAGTCTGCCAAGAACCAACATTGGTGATGTAACCAAGCTACCGGCAAAGCCTTTGTTTAACAACTGCTTCAGCACAGTGGAAAAGCTGAGCTTCTCTGGCTGTGGAAATGAGCTGAATTTTTAACCAAAAAGAAAAAAGCTTCAAAAAATACCTTTGTCCTTCTATTTGCTTCACAAAGGACTTTTCACTCAAGGCTGATTCCCTAATGACCTTGTTTTCAATCGCTATTTGTGTCACTCGCATGTATCTGAGGTGGAGCATGAGCCACCCTAGCTACAGCTGTTCACATGGCTCTGTATCATGGGGTGAACTAGATGTATGAACTAGAGAGCAGGCAGGTGCAGAGGGCACAATGATGGTTTTGCACTGCCTTGATCCTGGTGAAACCTCTCTGCAGGACCTGTCTCCTTGTGGTAAATTAGAGTAACATGAGAGCTGTGCCAGATTATACCAGTTGCAAATTGCCACCAATGGCCAAAGCCAACTAAAGAGACATCCCCTTTTCCCCTCTTCCCTCAGGAGAAGGAAGAAGAAATATCTTAAAAGACCATTTGGGGCTCTAAAATGCCAGATGATTTAAATAAAATGATGTTCTTACTCTAGGGTGATCTCTCCCAGTCAAGTTTGGTCTTAATGCCCTCTTGCCTCAGTGGCCAGTGAGAAGTATCCAAGCCTCTCAATTAATATGGTTCAGGAAGTGGAGTTTTATTAGTCCATCTATATAACATGTGCAGCCATAAAAGTAGTGCTGAGCAGGAGGTGGGTTTGCATTTCACACTGTGTTGTCAAAAAAGTTCTGCCTGAGAACAATCAACTAAAGGAGGGCTGGGAAGCTTCAATAATACTTTCCAATTACATCTTGATTAGAAGTGATCTTAATCCAGATTGCCAGATCCAAACATACTCTGACTCTGGAGGGTTGGCTTCCAATATAGATGAGGTGTTTATTTCTGTGACAAATTGCATTCAGCTCTGATCTAGTTCCAAGCACGGAAAATTTAGGCTCTTCTCATTTTAATGCAAGATTCCCTCCCCTTTCTCCAGAATGTAAGAATTGCCTGACTAATCCCACCCACCACTGTATGTCTTTTAGATTTTACTGCCATCCATCAAGCACCTTCCACATAAAATCACTGGCAATAATATAGTCACTAGGGCTCCCACGTATTTCTCTGTTTTAGGAGTTACAGCTTTGCTTGGGGTAGGATTTTTTTTTTATGTTATTAATACCTCATTTGTGGGAGGGAAAATGATGGAATTGGTGAGGAGTGAAGGAGTCAAATGGGGGGTCAGCGCTGTGAATGTCATTCTTACTCTGGAAAGGCATTTTCAAAGAGGAAGCTTTTGAAAGGTGCACAGAATCTGGCTTCTTTTGATCACCTCTGGAAAACTGTTCTGTGGCCAAATCCCTTTTTAAGAGAGTGCTTTGTTGCCAGTTCTCATGTTTAGTCCTGGCCTTTGTGACCTGCCTCGTCCCAAAGAAGCTAGTGTGTCAGGGTTGTTTGTAGATTGAAATTCCGTCTTGGATGGTGCTGGCCACTGGCCAGTCAAGTTGAGTATCATAAAAGACAACAGGAGTCCCTGATAGTCTAACAAAAAGGAATTCATTCCCATATGACAGATTATATCCTAGTTTATAATGCTGCCAAGAGGGTAAAATTCCTTTCTGATCTCTACCTTGTTTATCTAATGCCCTGCAGTATGAGATTTGATTACCCTTATCTCAGCTTACATAACTTTACTATATGTTTATCTCCCTCTTGCAGTCTCAGGCACAGACATAGTTATCTTGAACTGAGAGAACGTGCAAAGGTCCCAGCCATTCTCAGAGCCAGAAAAGCTCTATGCATGTCAGCAGGTGAAGTGTCTGTCAGAGACCATATCCTACTGTTTTACCTTCAGAGCAGATGCATCTTTTTCCATGATAAGCTCAGTTTGTCTGCTATTCAGAGACTGTTGGAACATGTACATCTCCAGCATGGTAGCACATAGTAGCCTACTGAAGCTGTTCAGCAGTGCATGGAGTAGTATCCTGATTCATATAGTGAAAGGGATGGTGGGGGAGCAGAGTAGCTGTGAAGCAGAGGGTGCAGATGCCATGTTGTCTATTCCTGACTGTTGGTGCTCTTCAGTGATCCATCTTTCCTAGACAAGTAACATGTTCTTCCCAAAGCTACCTGTCAGCTATGACATGGAAGCCCGCCAGCCATGCCTTTGCAAGCTATGAAGTTTAATTGAAGTTTCATGCATATTAAGTGGGGCCCTTTTAAGTCCTCCAATGAGCACCATGAACCTGATTCTCTATTGCTCTTCACCAGTGCAAAACAAGGATAGGAATTTCCTAAGTCGGAAAGGGAATGATTTGCATTCATGTTACACTGATGTGAAAAACTAAACAAAGCAGAGACCAGTGGACAGTCAAGTCCTAGGGGGATATTCTGTGGCAGGTACGCGGACTCCCAGAGGCCACTGCAGCAAATGAGAGCTTTAATGAAAATTGCTGTGCTACTTGTTAGAGACCTAACTCAGGGAACCTTGGGCTCCTAACCAGCTGCCACCAAGGTTGTTTGATGCATAATGCCAATACATACAGCTGAGAGGGGGTGATCTTCTGTCTATCATAATATCCAACCTTTTTAGTGGAGAAAGTGTGATGAGAGAGGACACTTGGTTGGCTATCCTGATGTGTGCTTCTCAAAATGCAACTCTGTGTGTATGTGTTACTTGCTTTTATTGCACTCCAACGCTCACAAGAGAGCTTACAACATTACAATATCAACTGATCATAGCTACACTAAAATCAGTGAGCCACGTTGACTTGTACCAGATGAAGATTTAGCCCATAGCTACTGGGTGGTAAATCTCCAAAAGTTTCTCTTGGGCATTGAGCCAAGTTCTGTTCTCATTTATATGCCCATTAATACAAATTATGCCCATTGACTACAAAAAACCAAGAGCAGAATTTGGCCCATTGTCCTCAGTAATTGAGTTCAAATAGTTCAAGTATATCAGGCAGTCAACACCTAATGCATACAACAGATGTTACAGTGACTTGTCTGTCTCTCTCCCCGTGGAATAAGGCAGAAGTCAGATTTATGCATTTAAGTTACCATTTCTGAGGAAATGAGGAAGGGCATTGGGTAAATCTATGGACCTGGATTGATTTGCTTTAATATTCGAGCTAAGAAGTGTGTTGTGAAGGGGCAGGAGGGAGGGAGAAGTGTAAGTTGTAAACACGACTAATTTGTGGGAAGCTACTGCATATGCCTGCAGTAACAGGATAAGAGGAATGCCATAGGAAAAGAGCCAAGTCATTTTCTTGTAGACTGCAGGAGGGAGTTTTAGTGCCTCTGGAAGGTAGTAGTGGGGGGAGAAAATCCTTGTAATTGGACTGGCATATGATAAAAGAAATGTTATGGCAAATTTGTGTCAACTTAAGCTCAAATGCAGTAATCACCAGTGCAAAGTGGATGGATTTAAGCTCAAAGTTAGACATTGATGTTGTGGTGAGTCTGGATTCCTTCCTGGGACTGCCCAGACAAGCATTCTAACACGAGGCTACTTTGCTGGTGGAGCACTGCAGAGCTAGAGCCTGTGCAATTTACAGTGAGAGATGCGTAAAGTATTTGTAGGATGGCACATCGCTCAAAAATCACTGCAGACCCTCAAAATGGGCCCCAGTGGGTGCGAAGCTTTGGCTCTGGTGTAGAAACTCTTTTCAAGTCATTTTTCCATTGGTAATAATTAGCAAAAATTGGCTTATCCATAAATAGAACCAGAGCCAATTCTTTGGGACAGACATGGGTACATAAGTTTATTCAAGACAAAATGAAACAAACATTCTTGAGAAGATAAAATTTGGGGAAGTGGTGTATCCATGAGGAAGAAAAGAAAAGGAAGTGCAAGTGCAAAATTATAATGCCACCTAGTGTTTAGGCTAGTCTGTCTATCATTAGGGTTCAGCCTGCTTTACAATAGAGGGTATCATTACCCTCATTTTACAGCTGGGGAAAGCAAGGCACAGAGGTGAAGGCCTAGATCCTCAAAGCTCTTTATGTGCCTGGCTCCCTTTGACATACCCAAGGTGCTCAGTTGGCTACTGACAGATCTGGAAATAACACAAGTGGCCTGAATCCCAATCCAGGACTCTTCCCTACTGGCCTGACCTTTCTCCTGAAGGCCTATGAATTAATCTGCTGCATTCCACTAATGTAGGCTCATTCCCTGCAGAATTGTGAATGGATATATGTATTCCTCATTGCCCCTTGCACCAAATTCACGACACCAGTGCTGAACC
>NW_005842374.1:903066-910786 GCF_000455745.1 Alligator sinensis
GCTTTAATGCTATGCTGTGTGTACTTCACACCCACTAGAATAAACCTCTGTAGACAAGTCTGGGCTTCTGGGGAAGAAGAAAGTCCATTCATCTTCTACTGTCTCTGAAGAATCACTAACAGAAAACTAGTTGGAGGTGTGAACAGCTGAAATAGCTGTTTTCTCACCCCCAGAGCTAGAGGAGAATTTGCTGTTGGAAAGAGATTGGGATAGAAAGATGTAAGAGAAGAAATGAAAATGGAGCTAAAGGGCACACGATTCCAAACATGGAGTAAATAGTATTGGGTGTAGGAAGAGGTGGGAGGGAGACTCTGTTCCTTACTGCTTTTGTAGGAGTGAGGATAACAAAAACCTTTTTCTGCACGGAAAACAGAAGAGAATTGGCCTGTTGTGCTCGCAACATCACAAAGCAGTCTACTCCATACCTAGCAAACATCACAGCGAGGGTTCCTGATTTTTTTAAACTAAAGTTATATTTTATACAAGGCCTTTCTTAGGAGGACACCTTTCAAGACTTGCAGCTTTGGCAAATACCTCCAATGTCCTCAAGATTCCTCATACATACTCACTCCCTTTCCATCTGGTTGTGGAATAAAGAATACCCTAATGATGATAGCAAGAGACAACAACCAGATGTCCCTGCTAAATATTTTAGCTTTGTCAAGAGCCTTTAATATCGTATGACATTTTGTTTGCTCCAAATGCTTGCAGGGTGCAGGGTGGAAAACCAACACACTGCCCTGATTGAGTTCAATTTAAACAAAGCATGTCACCCATATAACACTGGGAGCAAAACCAGCTTGCTTCCCTTCAAAAGTGCTCCTAAGGAAGCTCTCATGGGACTTTTTAGCATTTCCCTCCTTTCAAAAAGTGGTTGGAGGCTATTCTTGGTTTTTGTCCTAATTGATTTCCCCATCGGGCTCCATTAGGAGCATTTTCATCAGTTTTCCTTTTCAAGTGAGGCCAAGAGGAAGGATGGGGAAGCCAGTTGGTTTGCCCAGTGTTATGTAGGTAGTGTGGCTCATGTTATTTAAGCTCACTCGGCACAGTACATTTGGGTTCCTAGCATCTAGCTAAGAATGGGACTTATCCAGAAGTTAAGCTGGCTAACACCTATCCAGACAAAATGTCAGTTCCATAGTAGGAAGAGGGAAGGGCCTTAAAATTATGGTAGGTTGATAGCTGAGCCAAGTACTGAAGTGTTTCATTCTGTTCTTTACTCAAGGGATTCATAATCTGTGAACTGGAATCCCAGGTGGCTTTTACAGCCTGCTTCTCCTTATACAGCTGGGCCTCTCTACACTAATCTGTCCCTTTCTAATCTCCCCATCCAATCCTATTTTGTTAGGGCTCATTTAAAAGAAATGCAATGTGGCTATAGCATCTTAGGCAGTATGGACTGGGAGAATATATGAAGGGAATGGTAAGTTTTGCTCTCACAAAGATAAATTTGCACTGATTCTTAATTAAATCATACACACACACACACATATATATATACACACATACACACACACACACACACATATATACATACACACACACACACACACATATATGTATGTATATATGTGGACAGAGGCATACTGGGGAAAGGTGCATTTTGCTAAAAGTAACTAAATAACAATGAAATTAGGATGCTTAAATTTTGCTTGCTGGAGAAAGTCTCCAATATTACATTGAGTAGAATATATAAATTGTATTTGATACATAACTGTAACAGCAGATGCATCTTAAAAATGTTTTTGGCACTTTCCTTGGGCGTTTTCAAGCTCCTTAAATCATAGCTTGAGTCATTAAAACCACCAGTGATTTCTTCAGGCAGCCAAGCATCCCCAGATTGGAGCTAATGTTATATTGTGGCAGCTTGAATAGCTGCTTTAAATTCTGGTCTTTGAAGTTTTGATGATGAAACCATCCTGTGGTCAAATTTAAACTCGTGTTTTTAACTTGTGTATGTAACCTTCTTCTATGATGTGAAATGGTCATCGGGGTTTCAGCTATAGTTCCAAATAACTCATTTAGATTAGCCTGGACTGTTTTCAAATCTGTTGGCTATCTCATTCTGTGCCTATATATTTTCTCCTGAACCATCAGAGTTTAGGGGCCAAGTGCCTCTAGACATGGTTAAATAACCCACTGGGTGTAATATTCATTGCATATCTTGGCATGTCTTTCTCTGTATAATTATTCACAAAGGTAAGCTACTCAAGGACTACACTCTACATAAATCTAATTTCAGTGCTTAAAACAAGCTCTGCTTGGAATTTACACTTGTCTTTTGCATGAGGGTGATTTTTTTCTACTATTTTACCAACTTCAGGCATAAAGCAGCAAACCCTTCCTCCGGTAATGCATTGTCTTTATCTATGTGAGTTGAGGGGACTGCTCACAAGTGGAAGAGTTGGCCCACAGTGGGGAAAGGGAGTAGCATTTGGCCCTAGATGGTATCTCCAGTAACCATGGATGGTATAAGGAGCTTGGAATGTCTGGAGGGGAGATCAGGAAAATATGGCCTGGCCTTGCTGTGACTACAATTAAAAACACATGGGCTGTGAAATCCAGGAGAGATCAAAACTAGAGGCAGTTCACTGCTGTAGAAGGGTAGTGCAAAGACAGACTCCTTCTTGGGGCAGTAGGATAGATTACAGAATTCCCTTTTTTTAAAAAAAATATAGCCACTTCTTATGCATCAGTGCATAAGCAACATGCAGGAGGGAGCTGTACAAAAAGTGTAATAAAATATGTAGTAGCATAATGAAATATGCATTGGAGTGACGGCCAGTCACTGTACGCATGACGCTCAATAGAAATAAATCTGGCAGATTACAACCCCATTCTCCTGGTTTAGAGATGCTTCCTGCTATCTAATCTGAATGTCGGGATAAAACACTTCACTTCTACATCTCATTGTGTAGCACAAAACTCTCGGACTGGCTGTTACAGACTGTTAAGAAGCCATGTGTGGAGCCCTCTAAATCTCCTCACGGGAGGGTCTTTTTTAAATTTCTTCTGTAGATCTAGCTGCCATCGCAGGTCTCTTGGGTCCATTTTGCTTGAGTCTGTGGCTCTCCCATTGTCAGTAAATTGCCTGTCAGAAAAATGACAGGTGGTCAGGCAGGGAGTTGATACAGCCTCCGGGGAAAGGAACAAGTACTGGTGAATGGGGCCAGGCAGACATGGGCAGGGTGAGGGATGCATGCTCATTTGAACATTAACTACTTAGTAACATTGGAGAGGAAACATTGCTTATGATCCTGTGGTCCAAACCCCTATCTCCAATATTAAGAAATAACTTGTTGTTCCTAAAAACAGACTGATTCACCCCAGTTTTGACAAATCTTGTTCTTAGGGGAGAGTTTGGCCTAGTATCTCTGATTTACATCAAATCGAGTCCCAAAGATGTCACTGGTATAAACTGAGGCACCACCGTCCTGAGCAATTCTGAAGGCAATGAGCACACTTATTTCCATGGATTCTTATTATTCACTAACTACTGTGTGTTGGGACCTGCAGGACTGAGCCCTCGTACAGTATTATACAGCTGAAATCAACATTTTACAAATGGGAGTGAACTCCTGTATGATTACTCGGTAAGCATTTATGAGCATAAACCTATCACAGCTATTACCATTAAATCCCATTTCTGCAAAGCAGTAGGCAAACGTTCTCTAGACAGAATCATCACTAATGAATCTGTAATGTGGCTTTGATCACGCATTCCTTTTGAATGTTAATAGGTGGAGTTTGCATGTCAAGATCTTCTGAATAATAAAGCAGCTGCCTATCAAGAAAACCTTGAAATTAATTTTTCAAATTTGGCTTTAAAACGTGTGATGGCTCCCATGTTTGCTCATATTATAATTCAACTGGGAAAGGAGAAAAGCCACTGATAAATTCACTACCAAGATACAGGATCCCCTGAAGTTCCCACTAAAAATACAAGCAGAGTCATTTAAGGTATTTGCAGTCCTCAGTGCAAGAAGGTGCATTTTTTTCAGTCAAGTCAAAGCAAATGGCTCCTTTTTAAATTGCTGTACAAGAAAGGATTAGAGACTAAACCATCAGCACTGGCTTACTGTACTAAAAACCTTTTGCAGTGTCAGCATCTTCTGACACTGACTATCCAGAAAATAATTACAGTCAGATTTGCTACACCAATGTAAAGATCTTATTTGTCATGAGGCATAAATGTCAGAATATTATCTGTACAGTAGCCAAGGGCTGTATAATTTGTAATTAAAGGCATTTAATTTCAGTTAATCTTGATTAAGAATAGAATTGTGCCCACACACACGCACATGAGAAAATTGTTTTAGTACGATTGTCACAGTTGTAAATAACTAGTTATAAAAACCCTCTTCCTCAAGAGTAAAATGGCTGAGAAATTATCAGTTATATTAGTCAGAGCAAAGGCAGATGGTGTCCATTTGTGTGCCTAACTTGTCCCTATAGGGAATTAGACAGGAATTGCCTCTGAAACTGGTATCGAATGACAAACCAGCCCATAGAGGTACTTTTTCAGTCGCATCAGGACACTAAGGTTGGGGCAGACATTCAAAAAGCCTGAGCCTGAATTGATTCAATCTTTGCAGGTTAGTCTAACCTGCAGAGATTGAACCAATTTGCAAGTGGATAGACATTCACTTTTGAATCAGAAAATGGAGGCACATACCTTCAGTGGCTCAGGCTAGAAGTCAGGGGGCCCTAGGGTGAGCCCTCCCGTTCGTTCCACAGTGCTGAGCTGGGGGGAGGGGCCAGGCCCAGCAGGATGAGGGGTTTAAACCCCCACCCAAGTCCCCAGTCAGTGTGTGTCTGAAGGGGGGGGGGGGAAGTAGCCCTCACCAGGCTTTTCCCAGCTCGCTGCTCAAGGGGCAGGAAGTGTTGCCAGACCCCGGTCCATGGCTAGCACTCTGAGGCAAAAGGAGGGTGGGAGGAGGGAGGACTGCTTGTGTGGAGTGCATGCATCTGTTGATGGTACTGAGCTTTTTAATCTCCCTCTCCCTGCTTCTTCATACTGTCTGCAGCAAATTGACAGTCACTCACAAGTCCCGTGCATTATAAACCACGTCATTTCTCACACCTCTCTCTATCCCCTCTTGAACACTGACAGATTGCAGCCTTTGAAGCAAGCAAGCCAGCAGGGAGCTTATCAGAACACAGAACTTATCAGCTCATCAAGAAAACAAAGCCTCTCTCATTAGTTCAAGCTTTTCTTAAACAACTTTTACCAAGGCATTTGTAAGGAAGGAGGGACATTACCAGCTGACCTGCTGATTAGTTCCTAAAAGCCCTAAGTGGACACTTTTCTGTTTGCCTTTCATAGTTGGTAGGGTCAGAAGGGACCTAAGCAGGTCATCAAGTCCGACCCCCTGCCATGAGCAGGAAAGGATGCTTTCATTTTCAAATGACCCCGGCTAGGTGACTGTCTAGCCTCCTTTTGAAGATCCCCAAGGTAGGGGAGAGCACCACTTCCCTAGGAAGTTGGTTCCAGTTCCTAGCCGCCCTGACTGTGAAGTAGTGCCTCCTGATGTCTACCCTGAATCTACTCTCAGTCAGCTTATGGCCGTTCATAGATACATAGATTCATAGATTGTAGAGTCGGAAGGGACCACAATGGATCATCGTGTCCGGCCTCCTGCCCCTGGCACGAAAGAGGACTGAGGTCAGATGACCCCATCCAGGTGACTATCTATCCTCCTCTTGAAGACCTCCAAGCTAGGTGATAGCACCACCTCTCTTGGAAGCCCATTCTAGATCCTGGCCACCCTTACTATGAAAAATGTCTTCCTAATATCTAAGCTAAATCCACTCTCAACTAGTTTACACCTGTTATTCCTAGTCACTCCCTGGGGTGACTTAGTAAACAGCGCTTCCCCTATTCCCCGTTGACCTCCCCTAATAAATTTATAGGCCGTTATTCCTTGTAACTCCCGGTAGTGCTTGGGGAAACAGGGATTCGCCCATTGGCTGCTGGTGTCCCTTGGCAAGTTTGTAGCCAGCCACCAGATCACCTCTCAGCCTTCTTTTGTGTAGGCTGAACAGGTTCAGGTCCCGTAGTCTCTCCTTATAGGGCCTACCCTGTTGCCCCCTGATCATGCAAGTGGCCCTCCTCTGGACCCTCTCAGTGCTGTCCACATCCCTCCTGAAGTGTGGTGCCCAGAACTGGACACAGTACTCCAACTGTGGCCTGACCAATGTCTCATAAAGGGGGAGGATCACCTCCTTGGACCTGCTCAAGATGCATCTATGGATGCATGACATGGTGTGGTTAGCCTTTCTGACTGCGTCCTCACATTGGTGGCCCATGTTCATCTTGATATCAATAGTGACTCCAAGATCCTTTTCTGCCTCTGTGCTGACAAGAACGGAGTTCCCCAGCCTGTAGGTATGCTGCTGGTTTTTCCTTCCCAGGTGCAATACCTTGCACTTGTTCGTATTGAAACCCATCCTATTCTCATCTCCCCACCTCTGTAACTTGTCCAGATCTAGTTGTAGCCTGTCCCTCCCTTCTAGCGTGCTCACTTCTCCCCACATCTTAGTGTCATCTGCGAACTTGAACAAGGTGCTTTTCACCCCCTCATCCAAGTTGCAGATGAAGATATTGAACAGTGGGGGCCCGAGGACCGAGCCCTGGGGAACCCCACTGTCCACGTCCCTCCAGGTCGAAAATGACCCGTCCACCACCACTCTCTGGGTGTAGCCCTCCAGGCAATTCATGACCCATTTGACTGTGTAGGCATCAACACCACAGTCGCCTATTTTTTTAATGAGGATGGGGTGAGAGACAGTGTCGAAGGCACGTTGTTCCATTGTAATTGGAGACACACACACAGACACCTCTCAGCATTAGCTAGCGTGGGGGTGGCATGGCCAGATGCCAGCTGGGGTCTGTGCTGCTGCGGTCCCTGCTGTGGGAGAGGAGGAATCCCTGCTTGAGCAGTGAGCAAGGGGAGGGTGGAGCAGGGGGAAGCCAGGCAGACACTGCTGTGCCTGCAGTCTCCACCTCCTTCTCAGCCAGCTGGAGCTCTGGCTAGGGAGGAGAGGGGCAGGGCCAGCCCTGCTCTCTGGAACAAACATCCTAGCCCAACCCAGCCCAGCCCAGTCCAGGGCTAAAAAGCATGCTGGGGTACTGGAGGACTCTGATTTAACTTAAGCCAGGAGGGGGTCTGGGGACATAAGTTCCATAAACCAGTTTGACCCAAATCAGTTAAGTCTGATACTACAGTCAGCCAGGTTTATCTTAAACTAGTTTCAGCCATTTTGAAACTGGTTTATGTACACTGATCTAATGTTCTGTTACAGGTTTAAACCAGTTTCTGATCACTTTAACCGGTTTATGTGCAACTTCTGTCCCTAGCCTAAGACTCAGAGTCACAGTCATTTATGAGGGTGCAGCTGAAAAGAATCAATTGAAAGTTTATTCGCAAAACAGCAGGTTAGATATAAGCTGTGTGGGACAGGTATCTTACATCGGGATGGCTTGCTGGCTTGTTCTTTGTGACCAGCAAGTAACAGGAGAGCTTCGGGGGAAAGTATCCATTCTGTACACTTGTCACTTCTAATCTGGTTACCAAAAAACCATGCATGTTGACTTCCCTACCTTGGTGCCCACAGGAGCCTGGTGCTACATACTAGTGAAAGCATTCCTCTGATGGACGCATGCAAACACCTCCCACTGTTCAAGTGACATCTGGCAATAAATCATCGCAACTCTTTC
>NW_005842374.1:910817-964473 GCF_000455745.1 Alligator sinensis
CATTGCTGGAGCAGTTTTATGGCCTGATTCAAACTGCACTGAATTCAGTAGAATTTGGATCATATCCATTTTAAGTCTATACAAGAACCTAGAAATATAGCGTATTTGAGACTCTGATGAGAGCAAGATAACCAGAACCTAAAGATGTTGGGAGAAGCTACTGGAAGATTTGTTTGGAGGGGGAACCATTTAGTGGCATTCATTGCCATTAAGAAATAACGCCTGGAAGTCTTACAAGAAATTAAGTATGCCTTTAGGGATGGGAAAAATAGACTTATCAATGGACCTTTGTGTCTTAAGTGGACATCCTACCACAGTGGAGTAACAATAGAAGAAGCTTGAAACCATGGTAAATGTTCTTCCCCAATAATTTGCCCTGTTACTGCTAATTGGCATAAATCTTATACATAATACCCGCAGCAGAGATTTGTACTGAATCCATTGCTAATCCTATAAACTGTTGAGTTTGATAAAGTGGGTTGCTGTGGGCATTGCTAATTTTATTTTCACGCTTCTGTTTGCTACCATTCATTAACACTAAAAATGCAGGCCGGTCTGAAAACAATGAAAGAGTAATAGTCCTCTTCCTAGTGGATATTCCTGTAAAGTACAAACCTACATTAAACCTGTAATAAGGTATACATTCTATTTGCATTGTATATTTTTGTTTGTACACTACTAATGCAAAAGGGATGATTGTAATCTTTCCCCTGGACACATGCACATGCGCACACACATGCATGCACATGCGCGCGCACACACACACCATATAGATGTGTGTGTGTATACACATCCACACACACATATGTATATGTATATATATTATGTTCATGGAGGGGTTGTGGGAGAGTATGGGTGTGTTTAGGGCTATGTTGGGAGTGGGGTGTGTGAGAGGGTATCAGTGTGTGTGGATATGGTGGGGGTTGTGGGCTGAGTGTTGGGTTATGGTGGGTGGGTGTGAGTGTGTGTGGGGGGCCAGTGCCATAGCAAGGAAGTTTGATGCCTGGGGCAGATCCACAACAGCAACCTGCCCTTGCCCTGTGCACACATCTGGGGGGCACATGTCCCCTTCCATGCTTGCCCAGGAGTGCACACAGCGGCAGGAACCACCCTCCCCCATCCTGGTGCCCCGCTCCCCCCCCAAGTGAATGACTCACAGCTCCATCCCATGCCCTGCCCTGGCTGGGGAGCACCTGATGGCACCCCTTTACTTTGGCACCTGGGGCGGTTGGCCCACCTGCCCCCCCTTGCTACGGCACTGGTGGGAGTATGTATAGGGGGTATGGTGGGAAACCACATGTTGCAGCTAGGACAGGCAGGGCTGGCTCCGTGCTGCACCATGCGGGTCCCAGTCTCGCAGCCGGAAACTGTGCAGTGCAGCTCGGAGTCAGCCTGGCCTGTCCTGTCCCCTCCCACCAGCATTTGGTTCCCTGCTGTATGCCCAGGACCCACACGACACGGCACAGAGGGGCCAAGCCAGGCCAACTTGGCTCTGTGCTGCGCCATGCATTTCCCAGCCTTGCAGTGAGAACCATGTTGTGCTGGGACAGGCCCCATGAGGGGCTCTGCAGGCAGATCTAGCCTGCAGGCCATATTTTGTCCACCTCTGCCTTAAATGATGCCCTAGCCCAGAGGTTCCCAAACTTTTCTTATTGTGTACCCTCTTCCAGATGTACCAGCTGCCCGCATACTCCTGCCAGCATGCATTTTATATTTTAACCCCTTAAATGCCAATTATTATTTCAATGAAATTAAATCCACCATTACACAATTTCTCCTGCTCACCCCCCAGAGATGTCTTGCCTACCCCCAGGGGTATGCATACCACTGTTTGGGACCCCCTGCCCTAGCACACCTCTGAGAAGACTCGGAGCTGCTTGCAAAAGGGGCAGTAAAGAGACCAGATATGGCCCCTTAACAGCCTGAGTTATTCAGCTTTCACCAAGGAGTACCAAGGTAAAATGTTTTTCATGACTCTCTCTAGCTTACTGTGGCTCCTAAGAAGGACAATCCAGCCCTTAGCAAGACTCCAGCACAGAATATCCTGTGTGTTCACAGACTATGATTTCCAGCAATCGTAACTCTCTTACCTCAAAACCAAATTTAACGAGGAACTTTTTCCTACAAGAGGGCTATTTTCCTTCCTCTCAGAGGTTTTGCCCAACTATTCAGAAATAGGGGATGGACAGATAGATGGATATGGCTCCATATGCTTTTCCCATTTATATACAGATATAAATGAGAAAAGCATATGGAGCCAAATCTTTGCTGGTGCTAAGTGGCACAGAAATGGGTTGGCTATATTATACCATTTTCATCATGCTATAATGAGGAAATTAGACTGTTTCAATGTTTTTTTGGTTAAACTTTTAGAAAGCAAATCACCTTTCAGAGACCAAACCTGGAAAATTTCAGCAAGAAGGTGAATATATGGGGGGGAGGGAGGCTTCCCTCAGACTATAGGAATGAAATTAACCTTGCAAAAACGTCTAAGCAAAAATGGTAGCTCAAAATATGGCCCACGGGCTGTATTTTGCCCACCTCTGTTATGAACTTAGGTGTGCTTATGAATGCAAATCTGACTGAGCCCACTAAAGCTCCTCTCTGCTTTTACTGTAAGCTGCTGTAATGTTCACTGTGTGTTTCCACAGCTTCTGTGTGTTCCCTGTGAAAACTATTGCAACCCCACAGTTACAATAGCTTGGTTTAAAAAAAAAAAAAAAAGATCAGATCCCACCAAAATCTTTCAACAACAGTTAAATAAGGAAATGTGCTCCTGTTAGCACTTTTGCTAAGAAGTTTGAGAAAGCTATTTTCAAAAAAATTAGGAGTATGAGTAAGGAAATGTTAATACTGCCCTAGGCATTAAAGTTGAAGGAAGTGTCGGGAAGAAAAATACATCACTTATTATTGAAGGTTAATTTTCCTCAATTTTTCTCAAAATTGCCAAAGCTTATTTTTTCCCTTTCATCCAAAGGATGTGTCTTGGAACATCACAAACAGAACAGAGATGAATGGATATTCTCTGACGGAAAGTAGCAAAATATTAGCTAGGCTACAAAGGAAGGTCGGTGGTGTAGTTTTTATATCACGTCAGCATGGCTGAGTCTGGGGCAGCAAAGCAAAAACAAAATGCTTGTTGAAGCATTCTAGTGTGCTAATAGGGTAGGAGATCTGATGCTCCAAGCATTTACTACACCAGCATGATAATTGTCAGAACTTGATATTTTATGGATGGCGGCTTGTTTCTTTTATCTGCTCACAGATTCTTATAGGCTCCGGTTTCAAAGACAAAATGGGAAGAAAATAAAAAGACAGCCAGCTCAGTACAGAGCTATTTAAGTGAAATAGCACAGCCTTCACTGTGGGAAATATATTTCTGCTTGAAAAATATTTCTTATGAGATAAGGCAGAAGCTAGTGGGAATTTATCTTAGGACTAAGGCACTGCAGTTGCTAAGGTAAGTCAATGAATTGTCTGTGCTGCGATTGCCTACCTCCTCTTACTCCTAATGGGCCATATTTTCAGGGATGCTGTGCTGCTTCTCCTTCGGAAGTCACAAGGAAGCCCGCTGTTTCTGAAAAGTCAGGTTTGTGGTATCTGTGCTGGATGTTTATGACAGTGCAGAAGCACGTTTAAAGCATGCCACTTTGCTTTCTGAGTAGAAAAAGGCTTTTCACAGGAGGGGCTGATATTGCTGAACTACTTGTCAATAGTGATCGGAGCTGAAAGGGAAAAGATGCAAAGGGAAGTGGCCAGAAATGTGACAAACAACAACGCAAAGCTTTGTAAGTGCTGTTGGTATATCTAATCAGGATGTAGAGTCAGATTGGTCCCGGATGCAACTCCTTTGTGTTCAACGTAGGCTAGGCACAGCAGCTGAAATCTGGCCTTTTGTGCTTACATTTGTTTTCGTGCTCAGGTCTTCAGAACCATCTTGTAATGTGTGTGTGTGTGTTTGTAGGTGAGCAGTATGTTTCTGAGAAACCTCACCTTATTCCTGGCTTTTCTAACAAAAGAAACAAATGAACCCATATGTTTAACTAAATTAAATGTGGCAGATTCTGCTCAAGCTGATGAGGGGTGGTATAATATCCTTTTGGAAGGATCTTTGGGTTTCAGATGCAGTTATCAGGCTAGAATCTGTTCTCTGCTACCGCAGTGTAAGTCAGAGTAACTCTGATGAATGATATGGCTTTAACTTTCATTTATGTGGGTTGAGCTGAGAAAACCATCTAGCTCAAAAACCCATAAGGAAAATGTGCCAAAAATCTGTAATCTCTGTCAATGGGAAGATAAGAATAGCAGCAGTGTTATACTGTGCTATTTCTTATCTCATAGAAGTCTGCTGTTAAGAATAACCAATCTAGTGGCAACACAGTGTATATTGGCAACAATGAGAGAATTTCTGCTGGGCAGATGTTATGCTCGTGTTCTTCACACCAGCAAGGCCCGTGTCCTACATGCTTATCACGGGAATGACATATTTCATCTCCAAAGGCGGGGCAAGAGGCTGTGAGTGAATGATGTGTGAAGGGCTGATGAATTCATGCAATAAATGAGGAGGGGAAGAATAGTATTCAGATGTCTGTAGTCAAGCAAAGCCTGCTGTTAAAATGAGCTCATATAATGAACTCTCCACCTGTGTAAAGAGGAGAGTTACAATGACAGCTAGAGATCCTTTAGGAAATGGATCCAATTCCATTTCTAATGCTATGCCTAGTTATGCTTGTTTCTTAAACCAAATGGGAGAAATCTTAGTTGCATGGATAGTCTGAAAAAGCAGGCGCTGGTGCTGGGTCTCGCATGTTTCAACAATGGGAATTCCTCATTTTAATCCATAATTTCCAAATTCTCCCCGCTTCTCCTTGCACCCTGCTCGCTTTGCTATTGTGTAATATTTTGTGATCTAAGGAAACTCAGAATTAAGATGGGATACTAAAAAAGGGTACAATTAGCAGACACCCTTATGCCATAGTCCTGTGGTGAAGAGGTAGCCTGTGGAATGCATTTTTGTTTAATTATTAATGACATTTACATGAATGTGAAGAATTGTCCTGTGCCTTTAACACTACAGCTGTTTCTACTGTTTCTTGTTACATAGTTAGGGTAAGGGTAACGGTGACTGCAGCCTCCTGCCTGCAAGAATCCCCTAGGTAATACAACTGAAGGTTGGGATCTTTTCCAAACAAAATTTCCCTGTTACGGCAGCAAGTGAACGTGATAGAATTATAAAACAGGACTATTTTTCACTGCAGAAATGCTTGAACTCACTCCAGACAATTATGCAGCCTGCCATTTTACACATCATCTATTTCAGTCTTACTGCATCAATTATTCCATTAACATTACTGCATACTAAGCTAGAACTTGTCACTGGTCCTGTAGACATGGAAAGGACGGGACATATTTTAGCATAAAAGAGACGTTTACATTTGAGAGATTTTTAAGACACTCATTTCCACAACCTAGCTCTCCATACTGTGCAAAGTATTTTTATCTTGTAGCCTGGTTAACAGTGTTAATGTCTATCCTAATGTGGTGTAACACATGGCACAATGCTGAAATTTCCATTACTCTATTAGCTGTCAGCTGAACTGGAAAAGATCTGCTTAATGAGAAATATTTTAATAGCTTGATGTGAAGATTAACAGAAATTAGGTGAAAACAAAATGATTCCAGTGCTAAATTTGAATTTTCTCTAGGTTTTAGGCAAACTCCTGAAACAAAAACCACCATGATCAAAATTGTAATTAAGGAAGAAATTTAAATGCACCCAATGGCAACACACTGTGGGAACAGCAGACTGATAATGATGATAACAACAATAATGCTACCTCTGACATTGATTTTTTTCCTAATTCCTAGGAAGGAAGTTACTGATGTCAGCAAGCCATACAACCATGTGATATAACTATAGTGTTTAAAGAGAGACTTACACTGGGCAAATCCTTTCCATATCTCATATGGTCACCAATATTCATTCACATCTCATATAGTTTCCTTTGCCTCTTTCGGTAATTATCATCAAAGACATGCAGATTGCTGCAGCGTTTCTTCTTCTCACCTTCAGTAGTTTATACCTTTATGACCCTATCCTCCCTTTATTTTGATGGGATTACCTGACTGTGACCAAAGGCAGCATGTGGGTTGTAAAGGAAATGTATTTTGTCTGACATTTCTGAGATAACACACACTGGGAAGGTGGGAGAGAATCGGCTTGTTGGAATAGGAATAGGTTCATCATTTGAGAGCTGAAATCCATGATCCATCACTTTCTTTTATCAAATGAATCTCTTTCTGAGAGCATCTTAATGTGGGTTTTTACTAAGAGGGTTAAGTAGAACCAGGTCGAAGTGAAAATCCCCAACCAGTCCAGGTGCACAGAGGTAAATGAAATTCTTTGAAGTAGTTGTTCAACCTATTAGTAGTAGAAATGTTCAGGTTGGATGTCCAGTACCAGGAAAAACTAAATACAAAATAATTACTTTGAAAATGTGATGCATTTTTTAAAGCGATAGTACCAGCACTCATGAATTTAGACAGGAAGTGAGAGGAAGGCCTTGAGGGAAGATGCATTCTCCCAATGTGTACAGGCAGTAAGGAGAGGGTAACATATCCCTTTTCCTTTGCAAGCATGGGAGGAAGGAGCAGCTTCCACAATTGACTGGCAGAAAATAGGCATGAGCAAGAGACCTGTGAAACCTTGGTGCCATGTCCCCTCCAGTACCTTGTCAACAGACCTGGGCCAAAATGGAGGGGGAAATAATCTATGAAAGCTGAAAGTCCTGTGTTTATTCCTTCCACCTTGGAGCAGACAGGGAAGCAAATTTCAAGTCTCTGAGTTATAATTTGGTTCTTGGTGTGCTTGTGGAGCTCCTGCTTTATACCATGTTAGTGATAAATCCATAGGCTAGCTTTTAACTATTCTACACATGCATTTAATCAGGGATCAGTTTACGTGTGAATAAACTACTTGCAAATAAATGCTCCCAGGCAGGCACCTACACATTCAGAGAAGTGGGGGCAGTTTTGCAGTTAATGGCAGCAAATTGCTCCCGCTTCCTGGGTCCCTGCAATGGGCCTCTGCATCCACTGGAGGAACACTAGGCTCCTCCTGAGTGCTAGGAGGAGCTGGGGCTGGCAGGGAGCACAGGGCCTGGAGACAGCTGTCTCCTGGCTGGGAGGGGGACTGCCTGCTGCTAGGACAGAGACAATGTCCCCCTGCCCCGGGAGCAGGGAGCTCCTGGCCCTGGCTCTGCTAGGGCAGAGACAGTGTCCTGATCAGGGGCAGGGGACTTGGAAAGAGCTGCAGGGGAAGGGCAGGTCCAAGCCCCCGTCCCATCCGCTGGTGGGGCAGCTAGCAACTAGCTCACTGCTAGCTGCCCCACTGCTGGATCAGGGCATGGGGCTAGTACCTACCCCACCCCTGCAATTGTTTCCAAGCCCTGTGCCTCAAACACCCAATCGGGGCACAGGGTGGGGACCTGCCCCTGACTGGGATAGTTCCCAGTTCCTGCTCCATGATCACGGGGTGGGAGCTGGAGAGCCTGTTCCCTGCTCAGCTCCACAAGTGTGGAGCTAAATTGGCAACAAGCTAGGAAGCCGAGTGTTCCCTGCTTATCTCTGTGATTGTGGAGCTGGATGGGGACCAGTTTCCCCAGCCCCGCCAGCAGGGAGCTCCCAGTGCCTGCTCTGTGACCACGGACCTGGCGTTGGGAGATAAGGGTCTCCCAGTGCCAGCCCTGTGGTTGCAGAGCTGGCGCTGGGAGATAAGAATCTCCCTGCTCCCTAATCAAAACAGGGAAGTGGGGACTGGGAGATAAGTGTCTTCCAGTCCCCGCTCCCCGATTGCAATCTCCTAGTGGGGGCTTGGAGCTCCCTGCTGCCGGGGCAGGGGGACATAGTCCCTACCTGGGCTCCAGTGGTGGACCCGCCTCAGCAGCAGGCAGCTCCCAGGAGCCAGAAGCAATCTCCCACCACCCTGGTGGCCAGCTGATTGCAAGCAGATTTGCTTTCAGGCAGGCGTCTATACGAACACTTCTGCGCCATTACTAATCATGAGTAAATTTGCTACTTGCATTGGCAGGTAGTAAATTCACTCGCAGTTAGTGAGGTTTACTACACTGGAAGCATGTGCATGTGTAGACGCACATGCTTACTGCACAGTAAATTACATTACTTCTCAGTAAAGCATCTCGTGTAGGTGTGCCTTGTGTCTCATATTCCTCATCAGTTGAACAAAGAGAGCATTTCCCTTTGGTATCTCGCAGTGGGTGGTAAGGGCTTGTCTGGAATGTATTTGGCAGGTGGAGGGTTTGGAGTGCTCTGCAATAGTAAGCATGAATTAAGTAGAAGTGGAACTAGTTATTAACGTTTTTTGCCATCACCACCTCCGCCATAGCATGAAGGGGGAAAAAATGCATGTAAAGTTAGCTACAGCCGTTTTTTTATTAATGGATTCTTGCATAATGGGATGTGCTACAGCTCTGGATTTTATTTACTCTTTGCTGGAAATCACATGAAATGGAAATTTCAGCCCCTACAATGTTTTCATCTCGACGTTGGGCAGATAGGTGATTTGCCATGCCCTTGTTTTCATCACTGCCCTTTTTAAGCTGTATCAGTTGCCTGAGGCCATGTATGCCTGCTACTTTTGCAGCTTCTGATATGCTTCTTTTATATTCTTATATTTAATGTTTTATATTTAATAATTTACTTCCTTACAAGAGTGAAGTAGGGTGACAGCCAGGAAGGACATTTGGAAAATCCCACAAGACTCACAAATGCCACGTTTGCTTTAAGAATTTGTGTTAAGCCCCTCCAAGGTTTATCCGGTTCACTGTTTGATCTGTAGTCCACATGTGTATGGAGCAGAGAGAACAAGCTGGTGATTCTTCCTGTGACTAATTGATTTTCTCATGGTTTAGAGGTACCAGAAGTTCACTAGACACATTCTATTCACCTTTAATGTTTCTATGGATTAGCCCGGCCATCGGCCAGGATCCATTCCATTTTATTTCAAAATGATATGTTATCAGCTCTTAAATAACCTGGGGCCTGATTCATCAGTACTCTTAGGGTAGCCCTCATTCATGCAGGGAGCCTCATGGAGTTCTGGTTATGTTCTTATATCAATATCTCATATGCATCTTGAGTAAAGGTCAAAGAATCAGAGCCAAATACTTCTGGGAAAGATTCTGAGACTCTTAGTCCAGTTTATCTCTAATTTAGTCCATGGGTAGTTCCATTGGCTTTAATGTCACTACCATGAAACAAGAATACCACTCAGTGTGGGTAAAGTTGTCAGAGTCTGGTCCTTTATAAACTACAGGATGTTCTTTTCTGTCATGTTTCTGGATATTTAAGAGGGATTTGCATAAGTGATAAAAATAGCAAAGATGTCAGATTATTTTAGAAATGTGCAAAGACAAGCTACAGATTCCAAAACACATCAAACCAAATATCTGACTGACACCAGGCTGACTCGCAATGGAAACTGGACTTCCCTAGGCCACATTGCAGGGAGTGAATTACTGCCAGATACTTTATGAAAAGAAACCAGCTAAGAACTTAAAGACTAAATCGTTGGCAGTAGAAGGCTTTTTCCTACCAAAACATCTACACCAGAAGCAAAGTGTGAGACAAGGCAGCTTACTTTACTGACTAACTTTTAAACCAATGGCATTCTTGCTATAGGCTTTTCTCAGTGAAATGCCACATTTCCTGACATCAGGGTGCAGGGACTTCTCCATAATATTCCGTCAGGGTGCACGGTGCCCCAAAGCAGGTGAAAAGAAATCAGGAATATCATTCTGCTGACATAGCAGAAAAGTGTTTACGTAGTACAGAAAACAGGAATGTATGGAGCAGCAGACTGGTTGGTTTTGTGTAATGGGCAGTTCCAGGAAGAGATTTGTAGGGATGGTGCAGTTGTGCATAACCTCTGTGTACATAACTGGCACACAGGAGCCATTATGAATTTCAGGAGCTAATTATAGGTAGGCACCAACCTATATGCATGCAATAGCTTATTGCTTTACAAGCTCACCTGCTCTCATTAATTTAAGACCTCTAATGAGTTGGGGCTTTCTTATAACCTATAAATGCCTACATTTTATGTGGTGCTTAACAACTTTATTGCTATGCTCCAGCTGCTAGTGATTTCAAACTTCAAGGCAAAATGCGAATCTTGGTTCCACTGAAGTCAACCAGAGTTTTGCCACTGATTTCAATAGACCCAGAATTTTCCCCAGCAAGTTATAGCCTATTGCCATGGAGAGT
Source organism: Alligator sinensis (assembly GCF_000455745.1). Classification (NCBI taxonomy): domain Eukaryota; kingdom Metazoa; phylum Chordata; order Crocodylia; family Alligatoridae; genus Alligator; species Alligator sinensis. The sequence continues at coordinate 921,102 of NW_005842374.1, forward strand.
TGTGAAGCAGGATCCAGCCCAGAGATTTACTGTCACCAGTTATTCAAAACAGATCTTTCACTTTCATTAAGAGTTTTGCATGAAGAATTTTTTAAAATGTAGTCTACACTTGCTCTATTAATTCATTCGCTGTGCAGAAAGCTGGAACAATGTTTTCCCTAGCAGCAAAAAAAAAAAATCTGTTTGGGTAAATGTGTAGTTCACAAAGCATGTAGAGTACGCATATAAAATAAAAAGATAATTAAACACAAACTTCTCTATTTTAAAATGAAGGAAACCAGAAGTGTAAATTGTAAATCAATTAACAAAGTCTGTTTGGGATTTGCAATCGTATCTGTACACTATTCCAAATATTATATTGAGTATTATTAGCTGATCAGTTAATTATATTACTAGGATACTAAGTCATCCAGTACCAAATCTGCATTTTTCATTACATCATAATTCTCCCCTGAAATCTTCTAAAAGCTCTCAGTTTCTGGCAGATGTCAGGAGCTTTGGGAGAAGAGGAGGTGATCTAGGTAAAAATCTGTTAGCTGCATATGGATATAAGTATAGACTCAGAATCATCCTGATTCATAGAGTCATAGATTCCAGGGTCGGAAGGGACGTCAGTGGGCCATCTACTCCGACCCCCTGCCCCCGGCAGGCAAGAAAAGGGTCACCAAACCTGGGATCATGTGATCCAAGTCAGGTGCCTGTCCAGTCTCCTGGTTCCGGTATGATAAAAGAAGAAATATGTGTCTATTGTTCCTATACCATGCATCCTTGATTGTACATGCATTAGTCTTCAGCTAAGCAGATGGTTTTGATATACTGAATTTTGCAATGCTGTTTTACTCATCATGGTGCAGTTTCAAATGCGTATGGCTTATGGCTTCATTGCTCCACTAACTTACGGGAGAGTTTTCTGAAATACTTAAGGAGAAATTCTCCCTCATGCTCTGGTCATAAAGGACCCTAAAAGATGCCAGGCATTTTCCAAGTAAAAAGGAGAAGGCTCTGGATTGAAATGAGTATCTAGATAACTATCTGCATTGAAGCACAGCCTCACAGAAATGGCAGAACTCCAAAACTGCAAGGATTTCTGCATCTTCCCACATGCCAAGATCTCTTCCCAGTCTTTCTTTTAAAGGGTTAAATGGAAGAAATCTGATAAGGGTAAAACCCTAGAATAAACAAGGGCCCACTAAAATAAAAAGGAAAGGAGGAAGAAGAAACTTATTAAAAGGTCTCATGTTCAGGCTTGTTGGGATTCAGCAAGCTCATTAAAGATGCAGCACCATGCCTCTTCCAACAATAGCATCCCCATAATTAATAACACCCCTTTCAGCCTGCAACATGAAAGTGCTGCGCTATTCAAAAATTCATTTGGACCCACACAAGGGGGTCTCCTGTGCTCATCTTCTGAAACATTCACTATCTTAATTTAGAAGAAGTTTGAAGTTTAGAGTCTTGTTATGCACAAATCCCAGGGGTAAAGGAGGTGTTACGAATAGTTGCCTGTTACAATGCCTGACCAATTTTTGCGGTCTTGGTTTCATGGGCTGAGATTAAGAACCTGTGGTAAAACAACTCTCTGGAATGGGAAGAAGATAAGAGTTCACTTGATCCTCCCTGTTACATTGCCTGTTCAAAGAGATGCTGTATCATCCCCCATTCTTGGAAGGCAGGGAGGGACAATTTAGTAACTAGTGGGGGTTGTACGCGCCATGGGGGTTTACTTCAGTTTAATTCTCTCTAAATTGAAGCGGTGGGTCTTTAAAAACACTGCTTCAATTTAGGGCGAAGTAAACCCCCGTGGCATGTACGCAAGGGTTGGGCCCGACCCTTACCTGCCTCTCCAGCAGTGGGGTGGGGAGGGCGAGCCGCCGGCAGGCCAAGCGGTCCCTGAGCTGCAGAGGGAGAGGGTGTGAGGTCACAGACAGCATATGCCCCAGGTGGCACCCACTCGCAAGCAACCAGCTTGAGCGGTCCCAGAGGGCACCACTGCTGCGGATGGAAGCACCGGGCCCTGCGCAGCTCAGGCAGGCAGGCTCTGGAGAGAGAAAAAAAATCAGGCTGGCCGCTTTTTTCTTTTTCTTCCTTCAGTGGAGTCTGCTTGCACAGCCCCTGAGATGCACGGGGCCCGGTGCTTCCCTCCGTGGGAAACTAAACCACTTTGGAGATGTTTTATTTTGGGACCACATTATGTTTTATTGAAGGGTGCAATGGCGGCATAATGTGCGCACGTTTGGGACCACATTATGCCACCAACATGTGCAAACAGCTGCACTCGTAAAGCGGTGCAAAAGGGCATTAAGCCACTTAAAGGCCAATTTTGTGGCATGTACAAATGGCCTAAAGTATCTAGCTAAACAGTGATTCTCAGCCAGGGTGCCACAGAACTCTTGGGCTCTGCCAGACATTGGTGACGCATAAGGGGGCATGCGGGTACAAAAAGGCACCGCTGACATTGTTACAAGTGCCTGTGGGCAGTCGCCGCTCTCCACCCCCCCTCGCTGCCGACTCCACCAGCGGCATCTGCAGGTGGTCAGAGATCACCACTGCCGGCAGTATCTGCGGGTGGTCAACGACACCTGATTGGCGCTCGCCACCGACAGCGCCATGGCCGGCTGCAGGAGCTCCCCACTTACCACCGCCGTGCTCCTGCCATTGCACTCCTGCCACTGCTAGCGCCGCCGTGCCCACCCAGCCGCCAGAGGCACACGTCGTTCATGCTACCAGATACTTGGAAGGGTGCCACACATTATGAGGGGATAAGCACGGGGTCAGACTTGTCACTACTGGGCTGTTCCCTCAGCCCAAGTGCCTGGCCCCTCTGCAGGGAGGTAAGCACTGTAATAAATGCATTAGGTCTTAAAATTGAGTGCCACTCATTTCACAAAAGTTTTGAAGGTGTGCCTCAAGGCCAAACAGATTAAGAACCACTGCACTAAAGTATTAGCTTTGTGGTCACCAGAGAGTGGTCATGTGGTATGTAGTGAATACGTAAGAAACAGCTGCCTACAATTTGCCATTGGGGTGATCCTGATATTTGGAGTAGTAGTTTAAAAATGACAGTGAGGTCACCCAGTTAGTTAGGCAGAGAGAGGAAAATGTGTCACTCAGCAGAGTCATCCAAGAAACAGGAGGTGCTAGCTTTTTAAAGCACAGCAGGATTTTGCTCCAGTCAGTGACTCAGACTTCTAAATGAAGCCACATTGTTTAAGCCCAGGCAGAAAAGGGGGAGATAAAGGCTTTTAATTTCTGTGTTCCTTTCATTTATTTTAATTGCTGTTGAATTATAGTTTTAAAATACTGCTGCTGCCTTCTGGAAGCTGGTAATAACATCCCATTTAGACACAATTTTGCAGGTATAATCTCTATAATATCTCTCTCTCTCCCTTCCCTTTTATGCTATTAAGGATGCTTCCACAAAATTTGTTCTTGATTGTTCCTTCTTCAATTTAATCCATCACAAGATTCCACGTGTGACATCACAAGCATTTCCAGAGCAGTGGTGTGAGGTCATAGACAGAGCATATGAAGCCAGCTGCAAAATAAGCATCTACCATTCCTATTATTCAGAGAGATTTTAGGACAGCCTCTATTTGGTACAAGTCTTGAAAAGGTGCTGCTGATCAGCAAATCCTGTACAGTGAAACCAAGGTGAACTGAGGGGGTTTAGCATCTGTCAGGAAACTAGATCGTCCCCTGCTACCCGAAACCCAACTGTAGTGGATTCCACAAGATCTCTCTGAAGACTCCCACCCACATCATCCCAGCAAGGTTGAATCACTGCAGAATAGACCACAGGGCTCACTCCTGCACTTCTTTACTCCATGGACCCTTCTCATTTCTGGCATGTGGCCTTCCTAGCAACCTTTGAGTGAATGTGCTCAGGATTTCCCCAACCACACTTGCCTCTAGATGTCCTTCACTATTGCCCATTTCAAGGATTTCATAGATTTCATAGACATTCGGGCTGGAAGGGACCCCAGAGGATCATCGAGTCCAGCCCCCTGCCCCAGGAGCAGAAAGTCAGCAGGGATCATAGGATCCCAGTAAGATAAGCGTCCAAATGTGTCTTGAAGACGTTCAAAGTGGGTGCTTGAACCACCTCTGGCAGCAGTCTGTTCCAAACCTTGGGGGCTCGGACAATAAAGAAGTTCTTCCTTATGTCCAGCCTGAATCGGTCGTGGCAGAGTTTGTGACTGTTCAATCTTGTCATCCCTTGGGGCGCTCTGGTGAATAGACGTTCCCCCAGATCCTGATGAGCACCCCTGATAAACTTGTAGGTGGTCACCATATCACCCCTGAGCCTGTGCTTTTCTAGGCTGAAGAGTCCCATGGCTCTCAGCCTCTCATCATAAAGTCTGTTTTCCTGACCTCTGATCATGCGCGTGGCTCTCCTCTGCACTCTCTCAAGCTTCTCCACATCCTTTTTGAATTGTGGAGTGCAAAACTGGAGGCAGTACTCCAGCTGCAGCCTCACCAAGGCCGAGTACAGTGGGAGAATGTTGTCTATGGATACATCTATGAATGCAAGCTGGCGTTTTGCTCGCTTTACTAGCTACAGCATCACTTTGAAAGCTCATGTTCATCTTGTGGTCAATCATGACCCCCAAGTCCCTTTCATCTGTAGTGCTAACCAGCATAGCACTGCCAAGTCTATAAGCATGCTGCAGGTTTTTCTTCCCAAGGTGCAGAACCTTGCATTTTTCAGTGTTAAACACCATCAGGTTCTCGTCCGCCCATTTCCTGAGCCTGTTGAGGTCTGTCTGGATCACCCTCCTGTCCTCAGGTGTGGATGCTTTACCCCAGAGTTTGGTGTCATCGGCAAACTTGGCCAGTCCGCTTCTGACACCAGTGTCCACATCATTGATGAAGATGTTAAACAGTATAGGCCCTAGGACAGAGCTTGGAGGGACCCCACTGGTGACAGCGCACCAAGACAATTGGCTTCTGTCAACCACCACCCTCTGGGTCCTACCGTGGAGCCAATTCCCCAGCCAGCGGATCGTGGTGAGGCTGAGGCCGCAGTTAGCCAGTTTTGCCAAGAGGTGATCATGGGATACCAGATTGAAGGGTTTTTTAAAGTCAACATATATGACATCAATCTCTTCCCCCTTGTCCAGGTGATAGGTCACCTGGTCATAAAAGGAAATGAGATTGGTCAAGCAAGACTTACCCGCAACAAACCCATGCTGGCTATGCCTCAGGATATTGCTGTCAGTTAGTCTGTTAAGGATGGCCTCTTTGATAATCTTTTCCAAGACCTTCCCTGGGATAGAGGTCAGGCTGATGGGCCTGTAGTTTGCCAGATCTACTTTCCTCCCTTTCTTGAAGATTGGCACGACATTGGCCTTCTTCCAGTCTTCGGGCACTTCACCAGAGCACCAGGAATTTGAGAGCTCAGAAGGGGTACCTACCACTCACCTCTCCAGCCAGCATGCCTAATCTCTTAAAACAAGGGATTCTCAACTAAGGTGCCGTTTGAGGAAATAAATGAGGTGTAAGGAGCTAAGCAAGTAAGCACAGTTTCAGGCTTGTCCCTATCTGGCCAATCTCCTACCCCCTCTTCTACACCCTTCCACAAGGAGGTAATATATAAATGAGTTTTTGAAATGGGGTGCCACTCAATTCACAAAATGATCTTGATTCCAGTGGGCGTGTCTCAAATTCAGAAAGGTTGGGAATCACTGGTGTAGACACAAGATCCTATTGAGAAGTCTCTGTGGAGTCGGCAATGAATGGAGGTCAGTGCTGCAGAGGTAGCGGGTGTGACGCTTTCGCAACCAAGAAAGGGAATATAGCAAGATAATTGATCCACATTAGCTGTGTCATTATAAAGTCCAAGTGGAGGCTACGGCCGGGGGGGTGTTGCTGCTGGGTCAGTAGACTGCATATGGCAGGTATGGTGTTGACCTCAGTGAACTACACTGAGTCTCCTTTCCACAGGGGAGTAGGCAAATGCACCTTCTGTGCAGACAGCAAAGGAGCATGATTCTTGCTACTAACATGAAATGACCCTTACTGACCCAGTAGCTTTGAGTGCTTTCTTGGCAGACCCAGGTCTTTGGAGAATATAGATTATTATGCACAATGGTATTTGTCATGCAAAAACCCCTTTTTATTAGAACAAGGGAACTTGCTCATCTAGGCCAGCCATAACACTGAATTCTGAATGCAATTCTTTTTATATCACCCTTCCTCCATTAGAAGTATGCACTGCTTCCAAAATTTAGATTAAAATTAAAAAAGAAAAACCTAAAACCAATAATGAAATTTGTATGACATCCAGTAGAAATAATTGCTTTGTGATAAATAAACATTTTCCCACATCCCAAATAAAGGAGCACTGAGAACTGGAGAGTGAAAGGGACTTCATTAAGCTCGGAGAAATATGAAGAGTAAACACTTCTCTGCAGTATGGTGTTTAAATCAATAATGTCCCTTTAATCTTGAATTTCAAATGAACCATTGTGTGCACTGTCTTCCTTTAGCCACACACACGCACACTTCAGAAAGCAATGCTATTTTTCTGTCTACTGTAGATTTTTGTTGTGGATTCTGATGAATAGAAAATCAGTGCCATTGAATGTTAATGATAAAATCTTACAGTCCCTCTGGCTTTTGATAACATTGTTCCTGTATCATGAGAATGGTATCATGATTTCAGTATCAATATTTTTCAACTGGCAGCTTGGTACTAGTGCTCACTAGCTGTTATCAGTGTTTGGCGCTATTCCTTAATACATTCATAGCTAACAGCAAAATGCAGCATTTAGAACAAATTAGTGATTTCCGAGATATCTGTTGGTATAAATTTTTGTTGACATGTGCTTTCTCTTGGGGTTTCCATGGTGTTCTAGACTAATTATTAAATGTAATTAGGCTGACTGGAATAAACCAAAATGGAAAGCAAACTTTTAAAATGATTCAGGCTGATTCATATACAAGTAAGGGACATGAAATATTTATTAGTTTCATCAACAAGCTGAGATAAACAGGACACCATAAAAAAAAGAAAAAATAAGATCTACCGTGTGACTTTAGAATTAAATGCAGAAATAAAAATAGCAAAGCTGGGTAAGGTGCCAATCACGTCAGTTATGGACAGGTCTGCATAGGAATGGGTCTGTATCATCCAGCACAAAATAAGATTGAATTTCTTCTGGAACAACCAGGTTTGCAGGACACAGCCTTGTTTGCCAAGTGATCTCTTCTGACTTTCTGTGTCTGGAGGCTTTGCACACTGATGTCTTCTCATTGTGTTCTTCCTCCATTAGGCTTCAGTGGAGCAGCTGGCCACAGTCTGGTCTTGAAGCTGGAAGATCAAGCACTTAGAACATCTGCGCATTTCAAAAGTGGCACATTACTCCAACAATTTTATCTTGATAGTATTGAACATCTGGTATATTCAGAACACTCAGTCGCAACAAAACCTAGGCTAAGATTGATATTTGATCATTGAAAAAGAAATGGGAAATATGACACATTGCTGGTAAATACACAAGACAGCTGAATTAAAAATGGCCCGGCAGTTATCTTGGGCAATCTCATCATCTTATGAAGTCTGAATCTTGTGAGCTGAGTGTGGCATTATGATAGACTTTTTGTAGATTATTTCCTATGGGCTTTAAAAAAAAACAATATGGGGGAAGGGCTGGGAAATCTGTGTACTATGGGCTTAGTCAGTGGATCATTAAGTCCTGTTCTGCATATTCCCTTCATACCTTGGTATCTGTCTATCCATCCTTCCTCCTATTGATCATATTATCACACCTTTATAAAGAATCTATAATAGCGAATTACTGTAAAAAAAACAAACCCAAAAGTACAACGCAAGCTGACTTAGCAAGGGAGGGGCTGCAGGGGACAGAGTTCTCTATCTTGCTTAGACATAATCAAGGTCTCTAAATTCATGTATATTGTTAGTTTTCTATTATACTTAGTGTTGAATATTGGGATGTTATGATGAAGGAGGAAGGTTGTAAGGCATTCAGTAGCAAAACCATATGCCTTGCAGCATAGTCTTGAGACAGTAGAGACTCATCTGGGCTGCCCTTCATCTCAGACCTTATAAATTCCTTGAGTGAACTAACACACCCTGAATTGGCTCTGCACAGTGCATCTGTGTTGGTTTGCTGCTAGGACCTGAAGGATATTTTCTATTACATATGCATAGTGCCTCCCATAAGATGGTGATATCTGCCTAAAATCAAACCCAGTTATTTTCAAACCAAGCCAAAGTGCCCATCCTCATCAAGGTCTGTGCTGAGCCAAGCCGTACCTTTCAAATACCATCTTTTTTTTTTCTTAGCATTTGTCTTAGAAGAGTGTGTTCACCATTTTTAGCCTCAGTTGAATCAAACAAAAGAAATTGCACACAAAAAAATTCTAAGCAAATTTTACTTTAGATCAAAACTATTGATAATTTCTGCCCCAAAGTTCAGTGCTTTGGAAATGCAGGTGTATGTGAAAGCAGAAGCTTATAATAGTAACAGTTTCACAACAGTAACTGTAGCAGGTACTATCAGGCTCCTGCTTCTATTATATACTGTCATAACCAGGGCAAAATACTGAACCTTATTACAATAGCCAAAACCCTTTATTATATTTGATTCATTAGAGCTTGGAGTTAACTTTTTCACAATCCAGTTCAAGCAGATCTGTAGATATGGAAACAAACTATTCAGTTCTCTCTACATCTGTTTATCTTATTATGTCCAAACTACTGCGGAGCCCCATTAAATGTACACACCAACCACAAAGACATCATCATCTAACCACCACCAGGCCAAAGCAGTGGCCATCACCTGCCCATCTAAAGCCTTCTTATAAAAGCCACTGAAGACATGAATGAGAATTGGTTGGATAATGTTGCTGAAAAATGGAAATAGAGGTATCTTCATGACTCACCCACTTTCTGGGAGGCTGCTGATTGCTACTTCAGGCTGACCAATTGAGGAATACTCCAGACTACTGTGCTGGAGCAATCCTCAATTGGGATAGTTGTTCCTTCCCTGCTTATGCACTCCTTACCCATGGCGAGCAAGTTCAGATTAGTTTAGTCAGAGCATCCGTTCAATAACTTTCCAGTGTGAAAGAAAAGCAGTGAGAGCAGAGATGCCTTTGTGTCTCTTAAAGGGCCCCTGATCCTTTTGACTGTCTTTCTACATTCTCCAGGGTTTGTGGGGGAAGGGGCGGACACTTTAATTAAAGCAGCTCTCAGAAGCCAGTCTAATTAAAGCACCCTCAGCTTCTCCTAAATTCAGTGTCCCGTGTATCAAAATGGCAGCGGGGGCACTTTAACTAAAGCTCACTTTCTAGTGCTACCATTTTGGAGCACAGGTACACTGAATACACATGATGCCGAGGCTGCTGGAGCATACTAATTAACACACTCTAGCAGACTTGATTAATTGAGTCTGCTCCAACGCGTTCTAATTAGAACGCGTCAGAGCAGGCATTGGATGCCTGTATAGGTGCCCCTAATGATCAAGTCCATCCTTGGCACGCTTACCCCACTATTTCTCTGCAGTTGTGATAGGATCTCTCAAAACTACCCAACCAACATTTTCTTCTCCAGAACAAATGCAGTATTATTTAGCACATCATCTGCATTTTCCAAGCATTGTATAAAGGTATAAGAGTGTGCCTCAGAGTAGAAGCTGTTGACATGCTGCTAGGTCAGGCAAACAGATCGCAATAGCAGGCCTGAGTGTGCGACTCTCTCCGAAACACACCCATGGACATATCCTACTGGTTGTTGCAAAATGATGACTCAGATTAATTGCAGTTTCTAAGAAATCACACAAGAGCATTACCATGAGTCACTGTGTAATTACCATTGGAGTCGCCATGAGTGTAGTTATCTTGCTGTTACTGGGTAATCACATCCGTTATTTCACTGTCATTGTGTACTTATGTTGTCACAACTGTAGGTACAGTGGTGATGGCAGAAGAGAGCACCCTTCCTGAAGAACATTACTGCTACTTATTCATACTTCAGGTAGCATCAGGAAATAGATTGGGGTTGGGCTGCACCCTACTAGGTGCTGCACAGCATACAGGGAAGCATAGCTGGTGTCTTGAAGAGGTTGAAGAACAAGCCATAACCTCTGTATGTCTCCAAAAAGAGACAGGAATGTGGGTGAGGAATAGTGAAGCAAATGCTGATGAGATCACCTGATTATAAACTAGCTATGCCCATATCATGACTGTTACGTAGAAGGGACGAGGTTATTACCAGGTGGCAAGGTGGCAAGGACCTTGGTATTTCCACCTAGAGCAGGATTGAGTAGTCTTTCAGAGTCACAGAACTTTTCTGATGTTCCTACTGCCATGAATGGAGCCATCCATATCTTTAGGATCTTCTGTGAAATTGCTGGGCTTGTGTTATGAGCACATAACTCAGGGATAATATGGTGACACCCATTGACTTTTTCACTTTAGTTAGAAACTGTCCATTCCTTCATTGCATCCAAAGCCAAAGTGTGGATGATGTGGGTGGGTGCCCTTAGAGTGAAGAGACTGAGTGTACAGATAGCTTCCCCTCCCACTATCTCCAGCACAGAAGCCAGTAACAGTTGCATTTCCCATGCTCTACCAAGCACAGGCTCTTCTTGATAATGCCTGCTGCTACACAAGCCACCCATACAGGGAAGACAGAAGGGAGAACCAGGCCCACAGTGCTGGTCAGCTGTGGAGATGACCACATGCTTTATCTCTTACAGGGAAGCACAGTGAGCATCCTTCTCCTACGGGAGAGCTTGAGGAATCAGCATCCCTTAGTGAGGCAAAATGCTTCCCTCGGTCCCACTGTAACAGGTCCCACTGCAACACTATTGGAGGCTCCAGGAGGGAAAACCTACACCAGGACTAGGTCCATAAAGACCATCTTATTTAGCTAGTAGGGAAGAAGGCAGTCTATGGCAGGGACTGGCAACCCCTGGCACATGAGGCCATTTCCCTCGGCATGCCACAGCCAACCTGGACTCAGTTTCTGCCAGCCACTGCCCAGAGCCTGGGCCAGGTTAAGCCAGGAGGCTGCAAACAGCTGCATGGGGCTCTGCAGCCCTGGCACCAGTTCTGTGGCTGCGGCAGCTGTGTGTTGCCCTCTAGGCACATGGCCGGAAAGGGACCTGGGGCCACACAACTCTGGCTCCTTCCCCCACTGTCCACCCAGAGGCACATGTGCAGCTGCCGCCACCACGGAGCCAGTGCCGGGGCTGCGGAGCACAGCACAGCTGTTTTCTGCCTTTCAGCGGCCTGCTATAGCTGCCCAGAGCCTGGGATGGCTGCAAACAGCTGCACTGGGCTCTGGAGCCCCAGCACTGGCTCCATGGCGGTGGTGGGTGTACATGCAGCTCACAGTGCATGGCAGGGAAGGGGCTGGGGCAGCGCAACCCTGGCTCCTTCCCCACCACCTGTCTGGAGGCATGCATGCAGCCACCACCAGAAATGAGGATCGGGACCCTTGTGGCTCCCCTATCTCTGGCGTGCTAAGTTGAGGCACGGGTAGAGGTTGAGGTGATTTTGGCACTCTGGCCAAAAATGTTTACGACCCCTGGTCTATGGTCATTTTATACCATCATATTTTATCTCCCCTGGGTCAAGTCAATCTTTTACCTCCTGTGATATAGGAAAGGAGGTCAAAGACTGGGCAGCAGCCAATCTAATTCACCTTCCTGCCCATGTAGCGCATAGTCCATCCTGAAACTAGACATGCCCCCAAGACATTGTTCCCAGAACCTCCCCACTTGGCCAGTGACATCCTTTTTGGAGCATTGGGTTTGCTCATTTTTCTTGGCTCCTGCACTTTTTCTTGTACTAATTTGGTAGCCAACCATTACAGCAGATCTTGACTTTCTGCACAGCTTATGTAACATCACTTTAGGCATCACAAAAATACTGGTGGGACTCTCACTTACCTGCCAATCAGAATAATCAAGGGTTATTTCTGTGCTACTCTGCTTCATGCTCTCCTCCTCACAGGGCATTTTGGTGGGAATGGAGCAGAACAGCGAGGGTGTTGCCTGCCCTGGAGTCTAACATTTCCCGAATTTCGGGGTGCTTGTACACATGCTGAGAGACTGCTCTGACATGCTGTAATTACTGTGTCAGAGCAGACTCAATTAATCGAGTCTGCTGGAGTGTGGTAATTACTGTGCTCCAGCAGACTCCAGCATCTCATGGATCATCATCCCTGCACTTCAACATGGCAGCAGAGGCGTCTGAACTAAAGCTTGTCGAATGAGCTTTAGTTCAAGTGCCTGCACCACCACTTCGAAGTGTGTGGATGCTGGAGTCTTGGAGCCACTCTAATTAAAGCTCTCTAATTCAAGTGCCCCCCACCCCCAGAGTAGGTACAAAAGTGCGCCCAGATGCCGGCGTCCTTGATGGAGTGTATTTGTGACCCTGCAGCCCCTGCAGGCCGTGCATTGCTTCCATTCCATCCTGGCTCCATAGGGCTCCAACAAAGCAAAGCAAGAGTCTGGAGCACAGTAGGCTGCAAGATGCTTATTTCCACCCATTTAGGAAAGTGAAATAGAGAGAGGAACTATTCAAAGTTATAATAAACCAGACTCTCCCTGCTGTCCATCTCAGACATTCCTGTCTGTCTCGTCCTCCTCAATGCCAGCAGACTCTTGAGCACAATCGGAGATAAGTAGGGAGTGTATTCAGCCATCCGAGACCCTTTTGCACTTATCTGTGGATGGGTTGCAGCACAGAACTCCCAGACTCCTTTGCATCCCACATCCTTTCATTACTGCCTGCCTGTCGCATGCTGCCCATCTTTCCCCTGTAAGGTCTAGCTTTTCCTCTCCCTAGTGAATGAGGTGTTATGGAAAGATTAAGTCACAAGGAGGAACAGTATTTTCTCAGATACACCCTGTCCTGGAGCAGATTCGCTGCTCTCATTCAGACTGTACTGGATGCTGATACTCGGTGCAGGTGAGAGTCTAAATAGCATTCCCTTCCCTTGTGTGACCTACACCTCTGTGCCCCATTCCCCTTGCCTAGGGGATGCCTGGCTCCTTGAAGGAGGGTGCAGCTAACTTGTGCCGTCTCCTACTTACTTGCTACCCTTCACAATGGCCAGAATGTACTATCTGCATGCTTGGGAGCTCTGAGGCACATCCTGTGATGCCTCTGGGCCAGTGCCTGGCTAATTTATCCTCTTGTTCTGGCTGTGCCTCTATGTCCCACTTAAGCTCTCAGCATTCACAACCATTTTCCAACCTCATGGCCACAATTTCCCATGTTTACTGTGGCATTCCACGATCTGTGCTCTGCTGGGTAGCACCTTACCCTTCATGCGCTCTTTTGGTTCTTGGAAGGCACTCCCGGAGGCATGAGTAATGATATCACATTCTGGCCCATGACCTTTAAGGGCCACATCTGCACTTTACAAGTAGCCTAACAGCATCTGTATCATGATGATGAGGAATCTAGCCTGTCAGCACTTGCATAGATCAGAAAGGTCGCACATCACTGTACTTTGCAACATGGTTCTTATTTGCCTCTTTTTTTTTTTTCCCAAATTGTTCTTTTGTGCTCGATCTGCCTGGAGTACTCAGTGTGCTGTGCAATTTCAAAGCAGCACAGACATCGAGGAGCGAAAGGGTAGCCTTGTGTGTAAATTAAAACTGCACCATATCGGAATGATGCCAATTAAAAATAAAATGAATGACTCTGCTCTCTCCGTAGGTGACCTGTCTCCATGATTTCTTTGGGGATGATGATGTGTTTATTGCCTGTGGTCCAGAAAAATTCCGCTATGCGCAGGATGATTTTTCTCTGGATGAAAGCGGTAATGTTCAACATGTTCTTCATTCTGTGTTTTACCTTTGATTCCCATCAAGTTGCATATATTGGAGAAAGGCCCACAAGTATTATATGTACAGGCAGTCCTCGACTTGCAGCGTTTCAAGTACGTTTTGCACTTACAACATTTATAAATTGACACCCTTTTTCAGCTTTCTGGCATCAGTTTTGACCTTACAATGCTTGATCCGATGCCACACCATGCCAGAGAACAAGTTCACTGCATTGCCTATCTCCCTGGAGAACATCTGTCCAAACTTTGTTGGGCAGTTTCTTTAAGAAAGCAGACGAGACTCCAGAAAAACCTGCAGCCAAGACTGCTGAGAAGAATCCAGTCAAGAACCTTTCAAAAAAGCCAGCAAAGTCACCTCAAGGAAGTCCTTCCAAATCAATATGATTGCTATTTACAATATAAATACATGAATGTAGCTATATTACTCATCTATAATTGATCGAGTACAAAATTCTGGGTTATTTTTGGTGAAAATAGGGTATCGGGCCTTGGTTCAGGAACCAATCCCCCATTTATAACATTGTTTCCTATGGGAAAATCGGTTCCGAGTTGCAATGTTTTGACTTAAGACACGGTTTTCAGGAACCAAGTGTGTCATAAGTCTGAGGACTGCCTGTATGTAAGTATGTATGTTAAAAAAAAAAAAAGATTTAGCATGTGTAATTCAAGTTCCTTCTGGTTTATTGAACAGTCAGTGAATATTGTAATCTGATGAATGCTGACTTATTTGCCACAAGGCAGAATAGGTATACTACTCATTACACATGCCAACATTTTATACTAATTGACAAGCAACAAAATCTGTTAGCCAGTATCCTCACTGTTGTGTCCATATGGCTCATTTTACTCTATCCCTGAGTAATAAGCATGAAAATTGACACCCAGTAATCATCACTCTTGTACTTGAAATAGGTAGTGTGTCTATAAAATGGGAGCAAGGAGAGTTTTCGGAGGAAATTCCATCCTCCACTGTTTGCTCGTATGGGTTGAAGAAAAAGCCTAAGAATTGAAACCCAGTGGGGAAAAAAATAGATGATGTCATCCCTTTTTTGGGTGACATCACCACTGTGCGTCTCCAGTCCAACCACAGCAATGCATTTATAGGCCTTGCATGTCTTTATGATAAATGACAGCCTGAAATCTCTACTAGCAAGGAACATAGATAGCTTAATTGTAGAGATTCACTAGAAGTTTGGTAGGTGCCAGCAGTTATCTAGTGACTGTAGGCATCTAGGGTTTATTTGTGTGCTGGTGTCCGTTTACGGTGGCAGAAAATGTGGTTCCTAAACTTGCAGTTCCCTGCTTCCTCAAATGCACTTAACTCTCCTGTGTCCATCAGTTATGTACTCTTCTATGCCACCAACCCAATGCAGTGCAAAAATCCAAACCATACTTTGTGTTTGATAACAGTGACAGTGTAAAGGAGCTCTGACCTCCCCATCTGGAGCCAGATTTTACTTGGCTCTTGCATTTTTGACCTGCATGACTCTGTTTAAATGCTGTGGTGGTCTTGGTGTCTCAAAAACAGTTTCCAAAATTACACTGCAGCTTTGCAGAGCAAAAAAGAATCCCTTGTTCAGCTTCAATGTGTCTCTAATCTGAACTTTGTTTATATTTTAATATCATGCAGTTCAAGCTCTGGGGGAGTTTCCATACTGTAAAACAGTTTGGATGAAATCCTAGCAGAGCAGCTTAACAGGAAGCCTAGATTTGTGTGTCCACGCCCATGGATGCTGCACATTTTTCCAGCTTGGCTGTCTTTTAACAAAAATAACCCTGGCCTGGCTTCCAGAGGCTGTGAGCACTCGCCGCTGCCATTAATATTAATAGCAAGGGCTGCAGATGCTCAGCACCTCTCCCAAAGAGATGAAGGTCCATTTGCTGTCTGCATCTGCCCGCTCTTCAGCATCCTATTTCTGCGTTGCACATTGCACAACACAGGGACTGGGGTTGTGGGGGAGGATCTTTGTGTTTCCTGAGGTCTTGCAAATGAATGTCACTTATTCAAATCTCTCCTGTCACGGGCACTTCTGCCTGCCCATTCGGAAGACATGTGCTCAGATTGCTGGCTGTTAGGTCCTCTCTGATGGGAGAGTAGGAGACAAGATGAGAAATAGCACAAGAAATGTTTTTGTCATGTTTTTCCTCCTGAATTCTCCTCAGAAGTTCATTCTTGTGTTTCCTGTTGCTGAGCTCTTGCGCTCTTCCAGGATTAGTTTTCCCTGTCTCTTCTATCCCCTCTGATCTTGGCAGCATCACCTTAGGCCACAAGAGGCACTTTCAGAGCCAGCTTATTAAAAACTCTGGAAATCCTGGCTGCATTGAGATCAATAGGAGTTTTGCCACTGACTTCAACGGGGTCAGGAGTTTACTCGCTGTTTCTGGGTGTCTCTGTCTAGGTACACACAATGGTCAAAATTCACCAGGGGTAGAACTGGGCGAAATGTATTGGAAGCATCTTTCTTTTTTGCCCAGAAAAATCAGTTTTGAGCCAACAAAACATTTGACAAAACCATGGAGCTCTTTTCAGTAAAACATTCTGAAAACGGCAAAATAAAACATTGACCAGTTTTTCAATGAAACGTTTTGAGCTTTTAATTTGGAATAATGCTTCGTTTAGAAATTTGCCTCACTTTTATTAACCGTTGTTTTAAGAAGTTAGAGGAAGCACAGAATTCCTTTTTTGATTCAAAAGAAAAAAATTACTTTTCCTCTTTTGTAGTTTAGTCTCTGAACAGAAAAATCAGTTACTTATGCAGCTCTGACCCACGATTTGCGCATGGTGTCATAGGAGGGACCACATTATTTCCTTTACCAATCAGGGAGTAACTAGGAATAATGGGTGCAAAGTAGTGGAGAGTAGATTTAGGTTAGACATTAGGAAGAAATTTTTTACAATAAGGGTGGCCAGAGTCTGGAAAGGGCTTCCAAGAGAGGTGGTACTGTCACCTAACTTGGAGGTCTTCAAGAGGAGGCTTGACAATCACTTGGCTGGGGTCGTCTGACCTCGGTCCTCTTTCCTGCCAGGGGCAGGGGGTCGGACATGATGATCCGTTGGGTCCCTTCCGACTCTATAATCTATGAATCATAGGGAAATGCTGTTATCTTTTAATGGCAGGCCCTTGCGTACTTCCCTTTCCTTGGGCATGTCCAACTACCATGCCTAGCAGCACCCTGATGAAGCACACTCTCCTCTTCTGTGCACACTTGAAATATTGTAGCCGTCTTAGTGCAGTGAGCACTAATTAGATCATTGCGAAACTGAGGTAATGAGCCCAGGTGCAGTGCTCTGCAAACCTAATTCTACTGCTACCACTCTGGCATGCACCACGCACCAGGTGGTTCAGTAGGGTGGAGCACAGCACTGCCCAGCATGGTGCATCCATGGGATGAAAAAGGATGCATACATCAGATAAGCCCAGAGTATCGGCCCTCACCCAACACATCCATCAAAGCATCCATAAAATACTTCATTCTTTAGCAAACATGACACTTTTCCTGAGTCTGATGTACAGCGTTCACTATTTTATCCATTGTTTGGCACTGCACAGCAAAGGGAGTTGTCTCCTTTCTCATTCTAATTAGCCCCATGCATTTTCCCTAGAGCACAGGGCAGTGGAAGAATGGAATAATTTTCTTTTGTTCTCATACTCCGTGACCCAATAGCAAACTCTTTAGCACAGTCTGGAACAAAAAAGAATGAAGCTGGCAGCCTCATTTCAAGCCAGGGGAAAAAAACTTTGAACAGTTACAATGAGAGAGAGAGAGAGCGTGTACTTGTTTTCAATTGACCAATCATTTGCCTTGCTTCATTTTCCCTTAGGGGATCCAGTCCAGGGAGCGTCAGATCAAAACGCATGCTAGCTGAGCTGAACTTTTCCCTGGAAAGACAAACTGTAAAAGGGAGCTGTACAGCCCCTGTAATCACCATAAGGTGGATCTAATCGGTATAGAAGAGAGGGAAACCCCCTTCTTATTGTTCTTCCGCCAAAATGGGTTAAATTCATACCTTCAAAAATGAGGAAAGTAACCTCCTTCCAGTAATCTCTCCATTCAAGGACCCCATATATTCAAGATTTGGGATGCTGGAACTTATAACTCAGTGGACCTTGCAGCATTCCTACTTCTTTCAGCAGCTTCAATTGAGTCTGCTTCATTTTCTCCTGTCCTCAGTGTGTGTGTGTGTGTGTGTGTGTGTGTGTGTGTGTGTGTGTGTATACACACATATATACACACAATTTTTAAGGAAATCATTGGGCTGTAATCACCTTGTCTGCCTAAGAGCATCAGTCGAAGAGATACAGCGCTCAGCAAGGAACAAGTGCACAGGAGACAAGACGTGTTTTTGTAAGACTCTTCTTCCTTGCACATGGTGCAACTCCCAGCAGACTGTGGCTTGGAGACATCGCTGAAAGTGGGTTTGTTCAGGCTGGGGGAAACGTTCCTTGGTGCAGATGGCCCAGGCCCTACTTAAAGTATTTAATGCAAAGCTATAAGTGGGACTTAAGTAGTGCAGGGAGCCTTGTGCCAGCTTTCCACACCTCAGTGCATTTCAGCCATTGTCCTTACTGCACACGTCCTCATTAGCATGGGCTGCACTGTATCACCCTTTCCCCTTGTCTCAGCTGGGCAAGAGGTGGATTAACTGGTCTTTATTCTAATTTTTCCCTGGTGTACATTGACCATTGTCATTATGCCATGGAGATTAATGTGTTGATTATTTAATGGGCTGTATTCATTACCTGCTAGAGACCCGTAAAACCAAGGCTCTGGGTTTCCACTGGCAGTAAATCCACCTGGAGTATTACTGTAGAAGTGCAAATCCCTTGCAGGCCACAGTAACAGGGCAAGAGACTGATCCTGACACGCACCAATTCAGTGCCTCTCTTAAGTGAACTCAGTTGAATTTTAATGCTGGCGGGAATCTCCACTCTGGTGCCCTGCGCCCCACATGGAAGTACCAACTGCCCAGAAGCAGAAGACTCTGGACAGGACTTTGAGACTATATAGCACTATGTTATCTCTGAGTGTTTTAGTTCTTTAGTTAAATCATGCTGTAGATACCTGAGTCTTGAGGTGTTTCCCATCGGTTAAACCCACCGCATATAGAAGGCCATTAAGACAACTAACTCTGATTGTCATTTGCTTTACTAGAGTGCCGAGTAATGAAAGGGAGCCCTTCAACTGCTGCAGGCAGCAAGTCATCCCCAACACCACAGAAGAGCTCAGCAAAGAGCCCTGCCCCTATGCGCCGGAGCAAGTCTCCAGCCGATTCAGGTAACCAACAGGATGGTGAGTGATTGTTTTCTGGTGAGTGAATATTGACTCTGTCCAGAGGGAGCAGAAAATGCCATGCATCTTTGGAGACAGCAGCTTTGTGCATTTCCCTGTGTGCCAGGCATTTCTGATAAGCATTTCTTTGCTTACAGTGGTGACGCTTTTATTTATTTGAATTATGAAGATCGCAACAGAACCAAAGGCCCTGTTGTATAAACTCTTGGAGGGGATATTGTCTATTCCAAAGCTTACAGGCTGAAATAGATAAAGCAAACTATCCCAGAGAGTTCTGAGATGCACCAGGCAAGTTATTCCCGGTAGAGATAAGGGAACCAGTACAAGTCCCGGGTTAGACCTTATCTGCATATAGATAGATACAGTTCTAGCCATGCACGTGCAAAAACGCTGAACCCAAATTGGAACAGGTGCAGAGTGAGCTACCAGGATCATGAGGAGATGGAGAGCCTAGTCAACAAGAGGAGACTGGGAAAAGTCTGGATGGGTATGGGATTGCTTTCTATACATACATCAAAACAGTAAGTGTCAGGAGGGAGAATAACTATTTATGCTAAGATACCATATTGTTGGTACAAAAATAAATGGGCTGATAATGGCCCTGAATAATTTTAAGCAGTTTCTAACCATCAGAAGGGTGAAATCCTGTAATCCTTCCAGTAGTCAAGGCAAAAACCCCAACCTGTAAGATGAAGTGTGATAAATTTCCGAGTGGGATTGTATGAAATGGTTGCTTGGCATAGCAGAGGTCTGACTGTAGTGACCCTGGAGCTGTGTTGCAGTCCAACATCCTATAGATCTAACAAAATGTGAGAGGAAAAGAAGTACATATCAGATGGTGAACCTGTGTAGAGAGAGCTAATGTTCATTCCATTTGTGTCAAATGAGGCATGTTTTTCCATTAGATTAGTTTGGTTCAAAATGACTTCTCATGCAAGGTAAATGTTATTTATTGTATAATCAAGACACATTTCTGCCTGAATCCTATTTAATGAAGGCCAAGAACTTTGCCCATTGGGGACAGCTTGTCAAAGGCTCATTTAAAATGACATTGAGACACCCAGTCAGTGTGGAAATAGAGAAAATAGTTATTTCCATTTGCTGCAGTTGCTCTTCATATATCAGGGAAGGAAATGCCCCCCTTCCTCCTCAGTGGAAAATGAGAATGTGTCTAGCATCTGCTCACATACCTGTGATGAGTGCATAGGGAATGCTCTGTGCAAACCTATGGTATTTGATTGGTGGAATCCTATTACAGCAGCAATAGGCCCCATGATGTTCATGTCATCTGTCAGAATGCTTCTTCCTGGGGAGCCCCAGAAATGGCTTCTCATTAAAGTGCCCAAACCCCCTGAGGGGGCAGGTAACAGAGCAGGTTCCAGAATACTTGCCCACCTTAAATTGGAAGTCCCCAAAGGGACAAGGAAGAGCAGGGAGACTTTGTACCCCCAGAGAGCATCTGACCAGAAATGTCTTTCCTTCTCCCACCCCATTTTTACCTTGTAATTCAATATATGAAAATGGACAAATGACCCTAAGTGATATTGGGAAAGGTTCTTTGAAAGCAGAAGTCTTATAATTGATTTTAAAATGCTTCTCTTGAGAAGCAGAACATTTATTGGGATCCCATGATGTTCTTAAAAGGCTGAAAAGATTTAGTTAAATAAATTGGTCAATGCTAGTGGTATGCGTCAAATTCTGTCTTTGATAGGTGATCCCCCATTGTAGACTTTCCTTCATTATTCCATTCATTTCTCAAACTCAGATTTGGTGTAGCCTAAATAGCTTATATAGACATCATAGCACCTTGTAATCCCTGGCTCTCCCAGTAATTGCCTGCATCCTGTATTGAAGGCATGGATCCAGAGCCCATTTTCAATGGAATAACTTCCATTGATTTCATTCCATTTGGAATTAGGCCCAGAATGTATTATGGGATATCTTTTAAATCTTCCTCATAAGCACCAGGTGTTAATAGTTACACTTCCAGAAGCAAAATTTTAGACTACATGGACAAACTCCAATATGATATAGCTATGATAACTATTGTGTTCCTAGAGAAACAGCTAGCTATATTAGTCTGAAGTTAGGTGGAAAGCAAGGTAGGGTGGCCTTATAGACTAACTGATTCAGAGAGACATAAGCTTTCATAAGCAGCAGCTTACTTCATCACATGCTATCAGAAGTTTTTGTAAGTGAAATCTGATGGAATACAAAAGCTTATGCTTCTCTGAATCAGTCAGTCTTTAAGGTGCCACTCTGCCCTGCCTTCTGCCTTATTGTGTTCCTGCTATCCTGTTCACTGAGTGATTCATTCTGAACAAAGAAGTGAATCTTGGGTTCTCTTACTGTGTTCAGTACATATCCAGTGTTTGCTTTGTCACTCTGTATGAAGGATTGTTACAACTGTTTATCATTTCTGGATATAGCAATGTCAGTGGTCATTACCGGAGTTACAGCCAGCAGCAAGAGACCATGGATTAAATTTATGCATGCGGTCATTGAGGGGGAAAAGCCTATTTGCATAAGCAATTGATAGGTTTTGCTGGATTTCAGCGGCATCAAATTGCAAGAGACAAGAAATGCTGAATAAGTTCCTAATTAATAGAAGATTATTTGACCTATTTTTAGGCAAATCTCTCATATGTTATTTGAAGAATGATGCAGAAGGAATCTTTGCTTCAAGTCGGACAATTTTTTTGCAACTTATTAGAGCACCTTCTTATACAAGTGGTTTCCTTTTCCTTCCTTTCCATTATGATTATTTTTCCCAGAAGGTAAAGTTTCCCAGATTCTATTATATTCAGACTCTCCAGCATAATCTCTTAGCACCAGTGTCATGTCCGTTAGCCCTGGATTGACCCTAAAACTGTCCACACAAACATTGTCTGGGCACTAATCATTACAATGACATTATAGTGATGATGATGAGGATAGTATAAGGACCTGTATACAGGTTTCCCTCGATTTATGCTGTACATGCGTTCCTGGAGAACAGTGCATGTCGGCACTGCTGGGCTGCACCGTGCTCCGCCTCTCCCCCTGTGCCTGGCCTCACCCCAGGTCCTGGGCTGCGCTATGCCATGGTGCAGAAAGCTGGTGTCAGCTGCTCCCTGGGGCCGCTGCAGCTGGGGCTGGCGTGAGTGCTATGCCCCGCACTGCCCGGGGCTCTGCTTGTCCGCACTCACCCCGACCCGTGCTGGAGCAGCCCCAGGAGCAGCTGACACCAGCTTTCTGCACCATGGCATAGCGCAGCCCAGGACCTGGGGTGAGGCCAGGCACAGGGGGAGAGGCGGAGCACGGTGCAGCCCAGCGGCTGCAGGCAGCTGGCCCTGGCCGCTCCCGGGAGCCACTGCAGCCAGGGCTGGGGTGAGTGGGGCCACGGCCATTTCCCCTCCCCCCACAGACTTACCTGCTGGGGGGCAGGGGGGAGGGGGCATCTATGCTGATCACATAACAGTGAATTTACCTCGCATATAACAAATTATGGGTCTAAATATGCTCATCGCATAAGAGTGAATTCGCATATAAAGAACCCGCATAAATCAAGGGAAACCTGTAATATAAAATAGGATGGTATTTTCTTGTTTCTCATCCTAATTGTTCAGTTTTTGTGTAAGACCAGATGGGAAAATTAGACTTTGTTCATCAACAGTAAGGATCTGAATCCATGGGTATGTAGTAGTGGATTCGAATCTGGATATTAGTCAACAGGATGGCCCTGAGTATACACATCATCAATGCAGACAGTGTGAGCCTTAAGGCAATTCTGTGTGCAGTACTATGCCTCATTCATCAACAAGAAAACTAATGCTGTCAGCAGAGAGTGGACAAAAGGAAATGGGTTTCTGTTATAGCACATGAAAAGAGAGAACTGCTTCAAGACAGATGGTTTGTGCTGTTCTGATGATGCAGGTTTGATAACCTGAAAATGCTGGATCCTCTTCTACTGTTGGATCCCAGAAACACTTGATCTTTACACATCAGCATAAATAAAATATTTCCTGCTTCCAAACTTCAGAGAGACCATTGTACAGAGGAGGAGCTGCCATGCAGTGGATAACACACAGTGAGGCGAGTCTGGAGACCTTGAGTTGTATTCCTGCCTCTTCCACTGACTCATTCTGTGACCTTGGGCGCTTCACATGAGCTTGACGTGCTTTCAGGTCCCGATCACTGGGGGCGGTGATATCTACATCTATTCAGCACTCTGTAGTGCACAAATGGAAACGCTGCTTTGCAGAAAAAATATTGAGGTGATTTTTACTTTTTCACTGTTTGGTGTCTAATCCCAACAGAAACCAAAACTAATGGGTCTCAGGCTGCCAGAATACAAAACAGGAATATCCCAGTGCAGGAGTCAGTGTACATGGTGTCCTTCTTACTCAATTGTGCCTTTTCCTTTTCTCCCAGTCCATCTTTTTCAGATCTTCATGCAGGAAGGCCTAATTGGCTTTACCATCTGTTGCCTTCCCTCACTGTTTCTCCCCCATACTCAAAAGAAGAAGCCCAGCTGAACTTAATTCATTTTTTTTACTGTTGACCAGAGCAATCCCTAGAGCCTGTCCCATATCCACTTTATCATTAATCCATTTATTGCTGTTGCAGTAAACTGTCACAATAAGCAGGCAAATGAAAAGGTGCAGCATTCCTGGCCGCATCCCTGCAGCCCCCCCAGCCTTCGCAGTCTGAGCAGCAGCTACAGAAACCAGAACTGCTTGTAGATCCCAGCACAACCTGTTCTCTCAGATGCTACTGTTTGTCTCGCAGGGTCCTGTGTCCTGTGGTCATTCATTTTAGGTCCTCTCCCTTTACTTTGTTTCCCATTGCTCCCCTCTGCTTGCTTACCTTGCTGAGCAATGACATCCTGTGAACTCCATGCCCTGGAGTACCAGCTTCATCTGAGGTCCACAGGGAGGATGGCATTGTTTTTTCAGCGAGCTGGTTGACATTTGAATCCACCTGAAAGTGCACAGTACACCATCCTTGATTGTGGAGCCAATGGGCCATTTTGGGACAGCTCCAGAATGAAGTCAGGATACAAAGAGAAATCTAACCCATGTAATAAATATGTTAATGGTTAAGAAAATATTAAAAAGGGGGCTACGTCTCAGCCACTTAATTACACCAACTGCCAGCTTGATGCAAATTGAAATGTACCAATTATTCTTTGAAAGTTGTTATTATAGCAACCCTGGCAGAGTCCCACCCAAATATGCACACAATCAGATCCTATCCCAAAATAACCACGATTAATGAGGAGAGGGAAGAAATCCTTGAATTAAACATGTGTCATTCAAAGCAAACATCAGGACAAAGGGGCCTGTGCACAGAAGGGCAGCGATGCTGATAGTACCAGCTCACAGCTGCAGCTAACTGGTCTTGGAGGGAGACCAGGACTTGTTTTCATGTGCTGCTTTTTGCTGCAGTGTGTCTTCAGAAAACTCACCTACTTTCTGTCTGGACAGGTCATGGGTGCAGCATGAATGTCTCAGTTCTCTCAAGGCATCCTAACCTACCCTTCCTCAAGCTATCCTCCAAAAATGAGTTAGCCAGTCCCCAAGAACAGGTTGAACACTGTTTTCTTGGCATTGTCCTTTCATCACTTTATTCATCAGACATAATAAATCTTGCTGTTCTGATTGAGTATCATAATAGCCATCAAATGGCCAGATCAGCCACCTCATTTACCCTTCAGCTGGGTCCCCAGTGCCAGCCCTGGGCAGGCTCCTCTGTTTGAGTCCTGCCACTTGTCTCACCAGCAGGGATCCTAGTGTTCCCTGTTTAAAAATTGCTAATTCTCTGATAAAAAATCCAAAATTTACTCTTTAAAATACCCCCCAAAATCTGTGGTCTTCCATAATTAATATATATATTAATATATATACCCGGTATCAAATGTCCAGGATTTCCTGGTATCGAATTTAGAGTCTGCACTGCAAATATGCAGCACAGGGAACATTTTTTTCATTCTTAGCATGTCTCTTGTGGCATCTTCAACTGCTTGGTGACACCGCAACAGGCATGTGCTCACTTGTCTGGACGAACCCAGTGAGAGCAAACTGTGTCATCCTCTGGGGTTCCTTCCTTTCCTTCCTACCTCTGCTGGAGTCCTTGTGTTTTCAGCTTCACAGTGATCCCTCTGTCATTCTGTTTGGATCCAGTGCCCCCCTCCCCCAAAGAGCAGATTGATTTCCTCCCTTGATTCTGAGTTTGGATCTCCTGCTTGCCTGCCATTGCTGGATTCTTAAATAGGTCTTGACAACATGATTAAATAAAATCAAATGTGCTGAGATGCAGCTCATTCAAAATGTGCTTCCTTAGAATCTCTTTTTGCCTTTGCTGAGAGCCAGAGTGTGGCCTTTTCACCTCCATCCTCCACACAGTCTCCAGGATTGTTGTTCCAGGCACTGGGGCTGCTGCTCCCTGCTAAGAGCAATTAGGTCTGGCATGGGTAGAATCAACCGTGTGTCCCCCAAGCTCCAGAGCTGCACACAAGAATATGCCTCAACAATTTAGCTCCCCCTGGAGAAAGTGGGAGCAAAGAAAGAATCATGACTTATTATGATTTGCTTAGGGGTGAATGGTTTAGATAGGGATGATCCTACCTCAGGCAGGAAGCTGGACTAGATGACCTCTGGAGGTCCCTTCCAGCCCTACTTCTCTATGACTCAGGGCTTTACCTAAAAGCCCATCTAACTATAATCCCAGGCCCTGATTTGGATTTCATTGAGATCATTATAGCTTGGGAGCAATGCATAAACCACAAGCTGCACATGGGTCAACAGCGTGATGCTGTTGCAAAAAAAGGCAAATGTCCTCCTCTGGGACATACTAACAAAGTCCCTCAGTAACACATGGGAGATAATTATTCTGCTGGGCACTGGTGAGTGCTCAGCTGGACTGCTGGGCCTAGATTTGAACCACACTGCTCTACCAGACAGACACAGATGAATTAGAGAGAACCCAGAAGAGTATTAACAAGAAAGAAATGGTTTAGCAAATGCAGCTTATGAGGAAAGGAAGGAACTAAAGTCGGATATTATATCAGACTTCAAGTATGTAGTAGATTATTATAAAGGGGACAGTAATCAATTGTTCTCCACTTCCACTGAGGATAGGACAAAAAGGGCACAGGCTGCATCAGCCCAGCCCTGCTCCCAGTGTGCACTGACAGACGTTGATAAAGGCGCTCCCTTACATGAGGGTTCAGGTTGTCACAGGATCGGGCCCTTTTAAAGCACTCTGCAGCCATGTTCATCTCTAAGGGCATGGCTGTAGAGGGCTGATCATGGGACAAAATGTCACTTGTGTCAGTGCCTGAAGTGATCAGTTTAATTTCACAGTAAAGGATATTTAACTTGGAGACTAACGGGGAAGAATTGTATTGGTAAAGGTAGTTAAATTGGAACAGGCTTCTAAAGATGTCATTGAATCCCCATCACTGGAAGTTTCTAAGAATAGGTTAGACATGCATCTGTTAGGAATGGTGTAGATACATTTAATCCTACCTCAGGGCCCTTGAAGCCCTATGTTTCTGTGAAGCTAACAGGTCCCATTTTGTGATATGAAATGGCTTCGTGCAGGGTAGACAGGGTACAAAGGAGGGATGAAAATGTACCCGCAAAACACCCTTCTTATGGATGATGGAGTGTTGTACAGTAGACCCTTCCTCTCCTGACTCAGGGAGCATGTTGGAGGAAGTATGGATGTGAGCAGACATGGCCCTAGGACAGTGTGCTCTAGGTATTATGTGTTTGGCAAAAAAAAGTTTGCAGAGGATTTTTACCTGCCCGTGTAAGGTGAGCAATCCCAAGAGGGTTTTGAATTAGACCATCACTCAGACACATCGTGGTCAGTTCAAGAGCTGGGGAGATGCAAAGGTGACAGGAAAGGAAGATGAATGCATGATGGATTTAAACCAGCATGAAGCCATTGTGAATAACATCAAAATCAGGCAATAGGTTTTCTTAATATAGTGCTCTTAAGCTAGTGAAGGAACTGGCAGAGCTGCATTTTAGCTGTGGAGTGCAGAGGAGAAAGGATCGTTTTTGTCATTTATCATTTGTATTTATTCCTTTTGAAAGACTTGTGTGGCATCTCTTGGTAACATTTAATAGATTACTGTCATTCTTCCCATGACATACGAGTGATTCTGCGTCATCAAAGGTGCTTTAGCAGCCACATCACAACATACATGAGCTTTTTATTTTCAGGCTTGGAGAAATGATTCTGCCAGACCTTTTCACTCCTCCAGAGATAGTAGAATTCAGGGTTTGTTGTATAAATATTTGCTGTGCAATTGGGGAAGTCTATGATTTTTCTAGCAGGAAATTATTAACGTCAGCATGCCCTTAGCAATTCTCGGGAGAATCCCTGGGTAATTGATTTTAAATTTAAATATGACCTTCTCCAGCTAGCTGCTTTGGATTGACTTTGGCTTGGGGAACCCATGATCAAACAGTGAGGGATTCTTCTTGGACTTTAATTTCTTGCTTCTCTAATGGGAGGTTTGGGACAGACAAAAGCATATCGACAAGGCAGCAACAATTAGCAAAACAGATACAGAACGTCACTCTGTCCTGACTGCAGACTTGCTCCCAAGGGTTATTATGAATGAATGTGTTGAAAAGGCAGCAGATGTCTTTTGGATTGCACTAAAACCAGCCTGTTATCTACTCCCACTTATACTTATCCTCTGGCTAACTGACAATCTACATTGTGTGTTATAAATTACATATACAAAAAAGCTATGTTAAAAGACAGTTAACAGCACAAAGTCAAGGACTCAAGGATTCAAAAGTTAGAAGATGTCTAAATGAAGGATTCCTGGGTAACTTTAATTCAATTTCCTACTCAAATGCATTATATTGCAGTCTTTACTCATCAGATGTTACTTTTTCTCATGAACTGTGCTTCATTCAGTGTACTGAATGACCAGGGCTCACTGAGGAAACAGCTGTTTACCATTTTGTTTTTATCTTCACTGTTCAAAGTATTGTCCTATGCTGTTTTATGGCATACAGTTTGAACCCTGCTCTGAAGACAGAATTATTCATTCTCTTTTTGATTTTCTGTGGAGCCCACAACAAGAGCCTTTGCTCATAATTATGTAGTCAGCTTCTTGATACTACACTTGTTAAACCCAAATGTATTTGTCTTCACAGTACCCCATAAGCAAAACTAGGATGGTGTTATCCTTTGTTAGGAGTGCTGAGGTGAGGAATCAGATTGTCTTCTTTGAAACATCCAATTTGAAATGACCAGACCTGGATTTTTCTCTATTACATTGCATTTTATAGCCCTGTGTGTATTCAAACCACAGGTCTCATTCACTTCATCTGTATCTGTGAGGGCTCAGCACTTTTGTAAATCAGTCCCTAGGGCCTCAAGTCAAATACTTAGAAACTGAAGGACACGCTATTTGCAGCCACGTGTGAGAAGTGCCGTTTTAGTGACATGTCCTAGGAATTTTGTGGCAGAGGCAGGGACAAAATTTGGTCCTATAGAGCCACCTTCAACTATCTTAACCATGCAATCCTTTTTCTTCTCCCAGTTTTCTGCTGCACTCACTGCACAACACTAACCCACTTCCAGAGTAGGACAGGTTCTGTACGTTGAATGAGGCAGGGGCAAGTGGAAAACAATGGCATATAGTCATGTTATTAAAGGTTGTGTTACAATGCATCTGCACAAGAAGCCAAGTTGCCTAGGCATCCGTGATAACGGATCTGGGTTTTCTGTTTCCCACCAATAAATGGAGGAAAACGTGGATTTTTCCCATACCTGAGGAAAACGTGGATTTCTCGTTTTAATGGAGAAACCCATGGATGTTGTAGTTTTGCAAAGAGCATTTTCCGGCTGGCAGAGTTGCAGCCTTCAAGTGCTGCCACTGGCGGTGGCAGAGCTGGGGAGCACCCACAGGCGCTGCCGGTGGCGGGGCAGAGCTGGTGAACGCTGGCTGAGCTGCAGAGGCCTTGGGGGAAGGCAGCAGGGTAGGAGCCCGAGCCTGGAGCAGGTAGCCTGAACCTGCCCCCACCCCACACAGATCTGGGGGGCACGGGTCCCCCCTGTCCCCCCCAGGAGTGCACACAGCAGTGAGGAGCCCCCCCCTGCCCAAGCCTGCAGGAGGTAGGTGGTGGGGGGAGCCAGGCAGCAGCTGCTGCCTCCTGTCGGGGGAATGAGGGGCCTTTCATTTTAATCATAGATTTGGGGTGATTATCAGAGAATTTGCAAATTAAAAATTTTTTTTTTTTAATCCAGGAAAACCAGGATCCCTGGTAATTACACCCCCCCCCCATACAGAAATAATAAAGGGTTAATATGAACTCAATCTTTTAATTATTTTAAGAGGTATTTATACAGTGTAGTTTCAAGTAGTTCTGCTTATATGGATTATAACTGTCCTAAGTACCACAGAACACCACAACTCTGTTAAATTCAGCAGGGTGATAAGAGCTTAGCCCAATTAGAGTCTGGTCCTTGCACTTCACACTTGCATTCAGTTTGATTTCAGAAGAAATCTTTAGACATTGGGTCATGAATAATAATTTTGACTGCAAGGCCAAGAGAAAATTAAGCCTTATTTCCTAATTATTTCTGCAACTGAAAAGCAGTGCATGAACACTCCTAATGATGTATATCAGTTTAGTCAGATTACTGATTTGGCTGTTATATCTGTAAGTGTCCCTTTTTTTTGACAGCACTCATAAAATATTAATATTGCTGCAATAGTATTTAAAAGTCACTTTATATCAGGCAATTTCTTTCCTCCCTTGCAGTGGTTATGGCGGGTATTTTTGCATGCTGATGGTTCAATGTTAGCAATTTTACCAGCTCTACTATGTATGTGCAAAGGATATTATTGATACTGCAAAGAAGTGCTGTTCAGTTTCCTGGGGTGAGGGGGTTCTTTTACAATACCATGGCCAGTATGCATTATTTTCCTTTTTTTCCCATATGCTTGACAAGTTAATTTTTGTTTTCAGTAGTAAACTACTTGAAGTGATGAGGGTGGGGAATGGTCCCCAATCCTCTGTTAAAACAACATTTCAAACACCATTTAAGAGAAAACTAATTTCTCAATGGCATAAATTTTTAATGGAAAGAAAATTGACTCCTTTCACAAGCCTGTCTAAGTATCAGTAACTGTAGAGGTGGTTATACAGCTGTAGAGGTGAATCACAGTGAGTGCACTAAGTCTAAGTGGATCTGGCATATACCCTCCAGTCCTCAATGCAAGGGGTTTTGCATCAATTTAGACTTCCTCAGACTTGCAGTTGTGTGCCAGCATGTAATTGCCATCCTTTCTAATTTTGGTCCAAAGACAGTAGCAAGAACTGGAATTTAAAAGCATCTTGGAGAAAGTGTAGATGGTAGACAAGATAAATGAGGCCATCCTAGAAATGAAAGCACTGGGTCGATAGGTGATTAGGGGTCAAGACTGGGGGGACTAAGAAAAGGATTGTTAGGATGGAGACTATGTAGGAAGGCAATGCAAACCGGGCCAGAAAGCACTGAATTTAGAAAGAACGTTCTAGACTGCGGACAGGACGGATTTTTTTTTTTTACATATATTTTTTTCTTTGGTAAATGTCAATCCTTCAGAAGTGTAACAGGAATAGTTTCTCAACTCCAGTTTGGACTGCTGACTAAAAAAAGAGATAAGGGAAAGACCTTCCTAGCTCAGATTACTCACACACCTGAGATGCCGTAAATACAGATTCAAGTTCCCACTTCAAAGAAGTATTCTTTGAAGTGGGAACTTGAATCTGTATTTACGGCATCTCACAGTATTTAAATGGCTTAGACAAATAGGGGAGTTTCAATAGGAGAGACTGGAAACTGTCAAGTCCCTCTAGGCAGTTAGGGAGTCATTAGGATGTGGGAGAGTGAGGTTCATATTTGTCAGCTGAATGAGGTAGAGCAGGGATTCGGCAGGTACTTCATATCCCACAGAATAATCCACAAACTGTCACAGCTTTGCAAAAAATAGAGCAGAAATGGGATTTTAGGTCCCTAGCAGACATACAAGTGACGGTGTGATGAGAGTCTGATGCAGGATCCCCACAATTGTGCTTTCTGCCATGCCACATGTGCATGGCAAGACGACAGGCTTATGGGATCGGGGCTCCCAGATCCAGGGGCGCAAAAGGGTCACTTGTGGCTGGGAGCCCTCAGCTGATGGGGCTCCCAGCCACTGGGGCACACCCCATGGCTGGGAGCACCAGCCTGGCCACACGTTCAATTAATGGCTTCATAGGAACCAGCCACAAAGTTCTTATTCATTTGTTGTGTTGCCTGTTGTTTTATCATGCCATTAATTGAATTAATGCGTGGCCAGAGAACAACCAAAGAGGTGCTTAACAGATTACTCATGTCTTCAGCATAACGTGTGCCAGGGGCCTTAAGAGTACAGTGTTAAGAAATTCAGGAAGAAAGAATTGCCTGCACTGGCCAGGCCTGTGCATAGCGGCACCAGTGAGAGGGAGGCAGGAACCTCTCCCCTTTGTACCTACAGCCATGGTCATTTACACGGCTCATCCAGTCCTTTTATTGCTAACTGTATTTGAGGGTTTTTCTGCATCCCAATGTAATGTAACCTAATGTAGATCATTCACCACACAGTGGAGAGGTCTTTTCAGGCCTTCAGCTTTAACGAGGAACATAGGAGATGCATATCCTTGTGAATCTCTCTGCCACAGGTAGGTTCTGTGGCTTTAATTATTTTTTTTAATCTGCAATTATAAAATGCTAATTGGTAAAATGTAACAGTATATTAAACTGCAATTATATTTAATAGCTAAACAGAATACCACATTAGAGAGAATGAACTTCCAGTCTTAACATGGAGCTACGCACAATCAGGCAATTTCGGTAACTCTTTAAAATGAATGAAAGGGAAACTGTTCTTTAGGTAATACTGAAAGATAAAGACATGGATAGAGAAAGGAGTGATGGAGGCTCGGAGTACTAGGGGGACAGTCCTGGGATTGTCCCACAAATGGAAATGCAGATAAAGGGCCACATTCTGGTTAACAACTAGAAAAAAAAATGATAGTTCTCAAACAGGGACTCGTTCTTAAACAGGGACTCGTAGCTCAGCCCAGCAAGGAGCTAAGCACTGGGGCTGTGCGAAGCTTCGGTCCCTGATTTGATTTGGTGGTGATTTAGCCCGATTCGGTGGCCAAACCTCCAAATCTGAATCAAATCAGGAGACCATTTAATCTCTCTGAATTGAATCAGAACCCTCCGAATCAATTCAGAGAGATTTGGAAAGATTCGGCAATTCAATTATAGACACAGCTTTAAATGTTATTTCTACATACCTCAAGGTAGCAGGCAGCTTGTGAATGCTCCAGTACTGGGGCGTATGGAGTGTCCCACAGGAGCGTGGGGGGCTCCCCAGCGCTCTTGGCAGCAGACCCAGAAGTGGACCAGAAGCACTTCTGGTTGACTTCCGGGTCCACTGGGGAGCACGCAGGGGACCCCCCCACGCCTCCCTGGCTCAGTGACTGGTGCCTCCTGGGTCTGGGGGGGCACCCAGGGTCCCCCTGCAGCCGATTGCCAAGCTGGCGGAGGGTGGGGGTGGCCCCCAGCGCGTTGCGTGACAGACCCCAGGTTTGCCACCGAGCACGCAGGGGGCTCCCCCGCGCTCCTGTAGAACGCTCCATCCGCCCCACCGTCGCAGCACTCATGAGCCATGCCTGGTATCTCAAGGTATGTAGAAAAAACATATAAAGCTATGTCTATGGCTGAATCGCTGATTCTCCAAATCAGCATTGAATCTTCAGATTCGGATTTGGCCGAATCGAATCAAGGACAGCGATCTGAATCAACGAATCAAATCACTGTCTCCAGTTCGGGCTGAATCCGAAGTGAATATGGCCCGTTTTTCACCCCTCTACTAAGCACTGTGCTCCTCACCACAGAGCACTGAGGCCCATATGGCCTGATTCTGCACCACCAAAATCAGTCCAAGCTTTGTTGTGGACTTCAGGGGGTGCATTATCAAGCTGATTCTGAAATCAACAGGAGGATGTCTGGGCTTGAAGCTAAGCATGACACATGTTTGCTAGACTGGGGCCATGTGCTGCATAGCAGTATTCATCAGGAGGAGGCCAGATTCATAGTAAAGTCTGGGCTCAGTCATGAGAGCCTTGCTGAGGCCAGTTGTCACTCAGAAAAAAACAAGGCAGAATAGGAATTGATCATGGTTTAGAGGTCTGCTCATAGCTGAAATAACCATGGAGTGATGGCGTATGAGAGTAAAACATCATGTTACAGTCAAATGATCTCTATACCCGCATATTTAGGTCACAATCCATACTAGGCTGGCCCAGAACTATGACATAGTTAAATATTACATAGCGGAGACTCTGCTCACCAGTCTCTACCAAGAAAAACTCCAGTTGACTTTACAGCAGTGAGGACTGTTGGGTTCCAATTCTTATTTGCATTAAGCTTCTTGCATGGTTTTGATGATGTAAAGTGGCCTAAAAGTGCATGGAAATGCATTTATTCCCACTTTAAGGTACCTTTGCATCGCTTATCTGAACTCTTATCTTGCACACTTTCCACATCCTTGTCACTGTTCCCAGTAGCATGCTTAATAAATTTTATAGGTCCAATCTTCAAACATTTAGGGGTTCAAATACATGTTCAATTACATGCCCAATTTGCACCTGTAGTTACTATGACTGAATGTAGAAATCCTATGGGCCTAATTGTGGTGCTGATGCCTACATCTACCTGCAGTTCCAGTAAGTGAATGCATAGGCAGCTGCAAACTGAAAGAAGAGAGTCACCCAGCCCCATCACTCTACTTTTTTCCCCCTCTCTGTAAAACTTCAAAATCATATCACACTTCTTTAAAAAGAGAATCATTTTAGTCCAGTTCTCAAGAGAGTTGACAGTGTTTATTGCCACTTAAGAAAATGACAATCAAAATGGTTATGTTTTAGTTTGGGGAAATTGAATTGCATAAATAACATCTTGGATACTTTGGGGAAATGTCTCTTCCAGTAGAGGTGACAGGCAAAAGTATTCTTATGCTTTTGTAATGAAAGCCTTCAGCCTGCTCCTACTTCAGGAAGGGAAGGGCCCACTGGGGTGACACACTAAGACGTAGCCAGCCTTATTCTGAATTCCAGACCATTATAGAGGAGCGGAGTTACTCCATTAAAAGCCACGGGAGCAAGATCTGAATCGAAGTCTGGTGTCTAGAGTGAATATGCAGCATATGGGATCTAGTACAACCCAAGCCAAGTTCACATAACATGGCATAGCCTCATAAAAGATTTAATGTGACACCGGGTAACATGCACTGTTATGCATTTTAAAGAGCATCAGTGACAGCAAGAGTTTACTTTTCCCTTAATGCATTTCTGTTTGGTTTTTTCTGTAATTTACTGTTTTCTTTTCTTTTTTAGCCCAATAAATCTGTCCATAGCAACTGTCTCTGGCATAGGTCTGGGCTATTTCACTTTGATTAAAATCCAGCTGC
This sequence comes from Alligator sinensis, assembly GCF_000455745.1. Classification (NCBI taxonomy): domain Eukaryota; kingdom Metazoa; phylum Chordata; order Crocodylia; family Alligatoridae; genus Alligator; species Alligator sinensis. The sequence continues at coordinate 955,730 of NW_005842374.1, forward strand.
TAATGGGCTATGTGACCATTTTGTTCAGAGGTTTGGTTTAAATGAACCATATTTTTAATTATTAAAAAAGTGTAATTCTTTTTTTATGGTTTTAAAGAACCCAGAAGGCCAATTTGTAGCTTCGAAGCACAGATGAAAAGCAGACCTGCCCTGTACATTCACTGCACTGCCTTTAGGAGGAGGGAATTTTCACTCCTTGCCAGCTTCACAGGGCAGCGGTGAAATGGCCTCAGCTACATCCTTGCCCATTACCTTTACAATGACTAGTACCTCAAAGGGCATCACCACTCAGCACAGTCAAGCTAATATATCAACTCAGAAGATAATTTGTCACATTTAAGGATCTAGACTATTTAAAGACTTTGATTTTCTTTAACAGTAGTAAGGATTGGATGATTTAAATTGTCTAAGGGACTTGAAACCCTGAAATGTTCATTTTGTAATGGATTCTTAAACAGATTCATACCTGTAATTGTTTGTAAAATCAAATATTTCACCTCTCTTATGGTAATGCCCAGTATTTGAAATGGCTGAAACATTAAGCCTGGTGAATAATTATTTTGTTCTTTTGGTTATTTTTTTTCTGGATAAATGATGAAATAAGCTGGAACCTTTGATGTTGACTGTCTGGATGTTTTCTGTCTCCGGGAAAGAGAGAAATAATCTGTCTTTTGATTTTGTTTGTAAATTCATTGCTGGATTCTGTTTTCTTTTGTGACAGCAAATGGTACATCAAGCAGTCAGCTCTCTACACCCAAATCCAAGCAGTCTCCAATCTCCACACCAACCAGTCCAGGGAGCCTCCGTAAGCACAAGGTATTACGTTTCTTATACCTTACTAAATCTAGTTCTCTTTGTACCTGGACATATAAAGAAATGGCTTAAGTCAGGGTCACATTGTTGGTTAAACTGGCAGAGAATTGCCCTGTCACTAAGAATTTTTGTTACGCCTAATATAGTAATTAGGTGTCTATTTTAGAGGCATAGATAGTAATCTATGTTGTACATCCCTAGTATAGATCAGAGCAGATGACTGTGCCCTCAACATGGGTCAGCCTTTGTACGAGTTTCTGGTCTAGTGATGGGCTCATTCATTATATACAGTCATCTAATATTTCTGGCTTGATAGGCTCACAGCACACCATTCTGGCCTATTAAACAAGGAAAGAAATCTGAATATTAGTGAAGTTATAAGGATTGATTTTAACATTATCCTCAAAAGTATTCGAATATCAACTTTAACTCATTCTATCTTATGGGCAATAAATTACCAGGTAATTATTTTCTTGTGCAGGTATGATAATTGCTTTCCCTGGTTATGTTCTCTAGCTTACCAAACTATCTGAAAGATAGCAAGGTGTCTATGAACTTGTGTGCTTTTCATCTATGACCACAAATGGACCTTTTCTTCAGGGGACCATCTCTAAGAAAACTGTGCATAGTGATTGGTTCTGCTGCTCAGCTACCCTTATGATTGTGTCCAGTTTGTCCTTCCCACTGGCTTCCTCTGATGCCTTTTCTGAGCTAACTGCCCTACAGACTAAGTTGTTCTTGAAGAGGACTTCAGTCAGTGTTAAACATATCTTTAATATAATATAATGGCTGAAATCCTGGCCCAGCAAAATCAATGGGCATTTTGCTATTGACTTCAGCATGGCCAAGATTTCAGCCAATCAGAACTCTTCATGACCTCATTCTCTGCAACGCACAATCGGGTGGTTTGCTTAGTATCTCTCGTGTTCACAGTGCTAGAAAAACTGCTATCATTAGGGAGTCACTTGGTCAAATGACTACTATATATTTTTGAAAGCATCCGAGTTAAAGGATTTTCCTACTAATTGCACTGCAACTTATATTAACAGTAGGAGTTTCTTCTTCCAACTGATTGTGTTCTTCAGGTTTATGTGGCACCATTTCTAAAAACAGAGAGCAAATAAATCATTAATTGTTTTATTTGAGGTATCTTACCCTGCCTTGGAAATCATATGCTTTCATTTAACAAACAGAGCATCTCTGTCAGCCAGAAGCAGCATTCAGTGATACCAGATAAAAATAAGACCTGAGAATCAAAAAGACCATTAGGGTGCCAAGGTTTACTATTACACCTTGCTTATTATGAGACCTCATGCAAGCCTCACTCATTTTGAATAGTCCCTTTGGGCACGTCCCATACACTTGTAGGGAGCCTGCTCCGACACGCTGTAATTCCAGACTTGATTAATCGAGTCTGCTGGAGCATGGGAATTAATGTTCTCCAGCAGCCTCCAGCGTCATGTGTATCAGTGTCCCCATGCTGAAAAATGGTGGTGGGGCGCTTTAAACTAAAGCTGGTTCAAGAAGATTTAGTTTAAAGCAACCCACTACCATTTTTCAGTGCCAGAACTCTAATACATGTGACACTCCGGGTGCTTTTAATTATGCAGCTCTCGTAGCTGCACTAATTAAAGCACCCCCCCCCCCCCCCCCCCATGCCTCCCGGAGCATGTGTATAAATGCATTTTGATTTCATTTGACCTGTCCCAGCCATTATAAAGCATGTCTAAACCACAATCCCCCAGCAGGAGGGTTAAATGACTATGAAACACCACCAGAAACTGGAGCCTGGCTGGCCAGAGCCATTCTCTGGCTGCTGGCCAGTCTCTGACCAGCTGGCTCAGCACTGCTGCTGCCCTGGGAGGCCTCCAGGACCCCAGGTAAGGCTGCTGGGGCCAGCACAGGTGCTGCCCCCAGCCTCCCCTACCCCACCTGGGATGTGCCTGGGGACAAATAGCAGTGGCACAAATATGTGCCACTGGTTTTTGTCCCACAGGAAATGTGCACCCCTGCACATGCGCACTTGTCAGGATGTAATCCTATAGTTGTGCAGCCTCCAAGTTTTGTTTGCCTTGTTTAGCAAAACCATGCCTCAATCTACATTTGCCTCACCAACGTTTCCCTCAAGTTTGTTTTCTGATCTCAGCTGCTCAGTGGAACTAACACTTACTTCATTGGAATTACTCAAGAGTTATGCCGGTGTATTCAGAACAGAATCTGACCCACAGTCTGCATCCAGTAGTGGCTTACATGTATTTAGGGATCTTACTTATCAAAGTAAGTTCTCCTTCATACTTCAATAATTAAGGATCTGAAAGTACTTTTCAAATACTGTAGAGTTTATGGTGCATTTGGGGAATGGGAATATTTTCTGCATGCTTTTAACTAAAATTATAAATTCACCACGTGTAATAGTTCATTTGTGTTCATTGGCTGGCCAACTCAGGGCCATTCCACTGAATTCCTACAAAAAATGTACAATTGCTGGTGATCACTGTGGGTGGATGATCAGTTATTGGCTCCTCCATGGACTTAAGCCAATCAGCAGACATGGATGTAACATGTTAGGTTACTTGAATATTCTTGCATCATTGTTTTCTTCCCAGGAGCTATTTCTAGTGTTTGATAAAGTAAAATCTTTTGTCTTTTCCTGAAGTTTAAAGAATTAAAGCTGAAGACGCTGTTCACTATATATATTCTAGTGAGAATTCCCTACCCACTCGTTTTGAGCTGATTCTTTCAGTTTGTTCATTTTTTGGTGTGTCATATCCCCTTTCTGTACATAACACTGTGTTCAGTAAGGAAGAAGGAGGGCTCTGACATTCCCAGGGATGGTTTGAATACATAAATTCTTATATTATGCAGGAGATGAAACCAAATCAAAACTCCAGAGAAGAATACTGGATAATAAGGGCGTGCGAAATGGACCCTGTTCGATTCAGATTCATCCCGAATCGGGGACAGTGATTTGATTTGTTGATTCAGATCCCTGTACCCGATTCGATTTGGTCAAATCTGAATCTGAAGATTCGATGCTGATTCAGATAATCAGTGATTTGGCCATAGACACAGCTTTAAATGTTTTTTTCTACATGCCTCGAAATAGCAAGCATGACTCGTGATTGTTGCGATGCTGGGGTGGATGGAGCGTCCCACAGAAGCACGGGGGCCCCCCAACGTGCTTGGCAGCAAACCTAGAAGTGGACCAGAAGTACTTCCAGTCCGCTTCTGGGTCCGCCATGGGGACCCCCACGCCCCCCCAGCTCAGCGATCAGCCACGGGGGGACCCTGGGTACCACCCCCCCAGACCCAGAAGGCACCAGTCACTGAGCCGGAGAGGGTGCAGGGGGCCCCCCCCAGCGCACTCTCCAGTGGACCCGGAAGTGGATTGTAAATACTTCTGGTCCACTTCCAGGTTTGCTGTTGAGTGCGCTGGGGGGCCCCCCACACTTCTGTGGGACACTCCATGTGCCTCAGCATCGCAGCATTCATGAGCCGCCTTCTGCCTTGAGATATGTAGAAAAAACATTTAAAGCTGCATCTGTCCGAATCTCCGAATCTCTCCGAATCGATTCAGAGGGTTCCGATTTGATTTGGAGACATTAAAGGGTCCTCTGATTCGATTTGGATTCAGAGATTCGACCACCAAATCAGGCCAGATCTCCCCCAAATCAAGTCAGAGACCGAAGCTTTGCACAGCCCTACTGGATAGGTTTAGACCCAGAGCCAGATCCAAGTTTTGCAGCCTGGACTCATTTCTAAACCCGTGGTTCATAAAGAGCTGCAATGACTTAAAACATGGGCCATATCATGAAACACCTCAGGTTCTTGTCAACTTTCTAGAGAGAGCCGTGCTAGAGAAGTGACCAAGGCGCAGCTGTCACATAGGGATGAGACTCTTTACTGTGGACCTAAAATAAACTGACCTGTTTAACAAAAGATCCTCTGCATTCATGCACAGTGTTAAATAGATAGACACTGACTGTGAAGTGGCTGAAAGGTTTTCTCTCTGATTGTCACTGAAAATCAGTCTGCCGTTTTTTTACTGAGACCTCCCCACCCCCCTTTCCCCACTGTGCAAATGCTTTTGTTGTAAATCATGGCTGATTCTAATAATTGGTTTGTCTATTCAGTCTCCCATCAAGGAGACTTCCACCCTGTTCCTAGGCCCTTCAGTGAACTGAATCAGGGAGCTGTCTCCTTGTTGCTGGAACCCGAGTGTGGGGATTAACATTTTGTCCTTTCCTCTTACAGGACTTGTACCTGCCTCTGTCTTTGGACGACTCTGATTCTCTTGGGGATTCCATGTAAAGGAACACAATGCCAACTGTCCGTGCTACAAGCTCTGTTAAAAATACAGTACAGTACTTCTGCCAAATGAAGCAGATAGGTGACTGGGTGCTTTCAAATCAATCAAAGGACACACAGTTCTATGTAATTTTTTTTTTCTGTGATTTATCTTCTGTGCCACAAATCAACACTTATCAACTTATAGGGATAGAGTGATACCATTCTGCTGGATAACTTTACAGGGATGCATAAGGGGCATTGCCAGCAATCTCAGGCTAACATGCCAGTGATTTCCCCTTCTCTTGTATTAGTTCTTCTTCTGCTCTAACTGCATTAATTTATTATTGGCTGTAGAGACATTGATAGCTCCCTACTAGTTCTACAGAAGTGAATCCTGTTGATTATTCTAAAGCTAAAAGAAAACGAATGTCCTTTTCTACCTTCTCACAATGCTGATGAATACTAGCAGCTCTGTGACTGCAGATCTGCTTCTCATTTTGTGTCTGATTTTCACACATGCGTACTCTCTATTGTCAATGTCTGTTGCTGAATAGCAGGAAAGGAAATGGCTTATTACCATAAGAGGCTTAGGATGCCAGCAGAATGTGGAACAAAGAATATTGGACCAGTTTCAGAAATGCTGCCTAAGACAGTGAGCAAAGTTTGTATAGCACAATGATGACATCATAAATTTAGATATTGGGACATTTCTAATAAGTAAGCTGAGATATATATGTCAGTTGAGTGTCTGGCATGAACCAGATTTATCATAAAACCCAAAGATAATGCTGGCTGATAATAAGTTATTATATCTACTGCATGGTATCTCTCTATCTCTGCTTATAATCTTAATGCCTTGTAAACATCCAACGCTGAAAACACTGTGAGAATTTGTTTTCAGGTCTGACACCTCTAGGTCGCTTTTTATAGCAAGAAATCAATACACTTTTTATAAGAAAAGAACTTGTATCTGTGTTTTAGGAGTAAGTATTCAAGCTCCTTCTTTTTTATAAAAGCTGGTAATTTTCTTTTGTTTAAAAAACACATTAAGGAAAAAAATTACAAAAAAACAACTACTGCAAACTACTAATAATAACAACTTAGTTTAGAAATCTTGTTGTCACTGCCAAACAGGCACTTGCAGGAAAAAAGGAAGTCGATTTGAAATAATGAATGTTTTGATAGTTTTTGTAATGTTTAAGCTAGCATTTTTAAGGTTTTTCTTTACATTTCAATACTCCTAACTATGGCCAGATGCTCTACTTATATTACAGATGGAACTTTGAGGTGTTCAAAGAAACTCTTCTAGCAGAAAAGAAAAAACTCTTAGGGGATTTAGTGAAAATCATCACTTTTATTAATCAGTAATGAATCCTACGGGACTCATCGATATATTCCACAGAGCTGGTGGTTTTTACTATGCCTAAACTGTAATGGTATAGGCTAGTTGGTATTGCCTCTGTTTCTTACGGAATAAGCTTTCAGCGAGACTGACTACTACAGAACCGGACCCGGATGAAGTCCTTGCAAACAAATGTTTTGTGTTGCTCTCTTTTACATTCTTTCAGCACATATGCAGATTTCCGTATTTCTTTTCAATCCCTTTGAGTAGAATGAATTATGGAGTCGTGGTGTTTGATGCCACATGAATAACTTAGCTAGAAGATGATTTGGTTTCATTCCTTTCAGAAGCCACTTTGTATTTTATTAGTTTGCATTGCTACTATTAACACTCTGTACAGGCTGCGTTTTTTTTTTTAAATTCACATGACGATACATACAATATATAAAAGCAAGCTGCAGCTGAGATGATCCAAAAGAAGACGATTTGGAATTACCGAGGGATTGGAGTTATTTTATACCAAATTTTCACCCAGTAGTCTTAGGTGCAAACATTTGTTCCTAGGGTTTTTCCCAAGAAATGATTTGTGCACCTACAAACAGCTGAATTTAGATGTGTAACTCCCTGGCCACATGACTGAGAGTTGGATATTTGACCTACTGCATCAAGACACCTGAATGCAGTTTAGAGAGGTGAAGATTCACGTTCCCCCATAGTGAAAGCTCTGTATTAAAGAAAGATGGCCGTGGAGACAAAGCACAGTTGTGGCAGTCAGGAATCCAAAGTTCAATACTCAGCTAGATTTTGTGTATGAACTGGAGCAGGTCTCCATTTTTCTGTGCCTCTATAGCTGTCTGTACCAGGAGGATAATAACACTGCTCTACCTCACGGGAGGTTTGTGAGGCCACATATTCACTGAAGTTGGAAAAGGGCTTTCAGATTCTCTGATGCTGAAGAACAGCAAGGAGTAGTTGTATGTGGACAAAGGTTTTTTGGGGTGTATATTCACATGGGTACTAAATTAGAGACCCTTCTTGAAAATATGGCTTTTTAAGTAGAAAGATAGCATAGACTGTGATTTGTTTCTGCAAAGTATACTATTAAATCTAGGGCCTTTCTTTCAACAATGAGAAGACACGTTTGCCTTTGACACAACAAAAACATGACCATCCTTTCCCCTTCTCCTCCATTTCCCTGTTGGGGGAATCTTGAGGATCCCCACCAGTCTTTCACTTCCAGCCCTTCTAGAGATCCTGCTCTGAACGGTAGCCACCATCTTACTTGCTCAAGTTGACTAACCAGGAACTGAGTGACAATGACAATTGTTAATTAGACAGGGGACATGTTACCTGAGTGATGCAAGGTGCTCCTTCTGTATCCATGGTCCAAAGTGCCTTGCTGCCCATCTCCTAGACCCTGTCAATCTAGGAAGCAAGAGGCCAGCTACAGCATTAAGTTTAGGGGCTTCCTTAACTGCAGAACAACTTATCAATAGCCTGCACATCCAGGCTGTCATATCTATAAGAGGTCTGAGGCATGTAGCTAATAGCAGTCCTGTACAGTGTTTAAAAATCTACTGGGAAATTACTTTTCTATTCTCCAGTATCCATCCAGGTCAGCTTGCCTGAGACAAAGCTGGAACCAATCTGGGTAACACTGATACAGAGGTAGATAGTTATCTTTGCACCTGCACCTACCATTTAGATAATGAGAAGAGCTCCTTCTACGGGAACTTTCTAAAGAACTGTTCCAAGCACTCCTCCTGGATTGTTCTTCAAAGCGACACATCACAGGACTTGCAAACTCTTACTTATAGGAGTGTCACTGTCACAAGGACTGCTCAGGAGCAAGGGCTGAGCTTGATGATCATTTTTGACCATATGATGCATCAGCAAGGGAATTTAGAGAGGCCTAAGCAAAGAAACCATTTTCTTCAGAGGGAAAAAATAGCCATTCAAACCAGCAAAAGCCACAAGTAAAACAGGGTAAGAGTTCAAACTCCCATGTTTTAGAAGCAATTTTCCAGGTAGAGATACCTGGACTGTAGGTAGAAGTCTGTGAGCATTTCAGATGTAACACATTGTTAGTCTGTCGTAATGCTGCTGTTGCATGAGTACTTGTACAGAAATGCATGTAGAATAGCGTACATACTGTGCGAGGTATCTTTGGCTTCACAGGATCCTGAAAACAGACAGTACAAAAAGAAATGAATTGCAGGCAGAATATTATAGTCATCAGAATGGGCCTGGTTCAGGAAAATAGCTAAGCGTGTGTTTAATTCCCTCTGACTTCAGCAGG
>NW_005842374.1:964533-998178 GCF_000455745.1 Alligator sinensis
ACTTAAGTCTGGGTTTGAGTTCTGCCTTGAAAACAGTCTAGATGAGTTCTAGGAGCAAACTAAAGGAATACTTCTGTATCCTCCAAAGTTTATACTTTTTTTTCTTCTTCTTCTAAGTACATAAAACTGCAGGATCTGAGGATCTGCCATATTAATTCTGCTGTAAAAGAGCTGTCTAATTTCCCCCATGAGGTTCTCTGTGTATTTTCAGAGACTAATTGAAGCACTGAATAGTTTTAAAATAATACAGCATTTAAAAACAGCACTGGTGGAAACTTAAGGCTTTTTAGAGGTCTATTTGTGAGATATGACTTCATTCCTTTATTTTTACTATGTCTGGTACATTTCATGGTGCTTGCATATTAGGCAGCATGTATGCATGATGCATATCCAAATTAAAGAGGAATTAGAGAAGTTCTCAAGCCATAAACAAACCAAGTCTCCATTGCAATGGCAGTTTTCTCTGTAGAAGATCAGGGCCATAGAGTATAAGGTTTAATGACCGATCCTTCTGATTTTTTATTTTTTTTTAATATCTAAATCCTAAGATTTATGAGCCAGATCATCTTCTGGTATAAAATGTGTAGCTAAAACAGCTCTGCAAATCTTGTCTCTAATAGACATCTATGGAGCCCCTGTAGTAGACTTAAAAGATATTAGTGATTCAGTTGTAATTTGGTATGGTTTTGTGATGAGATGTAAGGCTTCCTTTTGTCCTAAAATGCTCTCTGTTCTTAACCTCGGCAAATTAACACATGGTCTTTCCAGGTGCTAGCAACTCTCTTTGAATTACTTTCTCTGCTATCAGGAAAAGCTAGTTTTGCCCAGAAGATAGGGGCTACATTTCTTTCACCTTTTCCATTATGCACATATGGACCAGCTATCATTTAACCTTTCTCAAATATTTTCCATAAACCCTAATTTTGAATGAATTTAAGAGGGAGAGGAACTAAAACGATATTGGCACACAACAAAACAATATCACAGGTCATTTTTAATAAGTAAAGGTGGTACAAAAATATGTTTTCCTTTAAGATTAGAAAACGATGAGACCTTTTTCTGATGTCTTGGTGCTTGCTTCAGAATGCCTTTGACTGCACTGTTTCATTATGTGACAGTTCTGGGATTGCTGTTTGGGGGCCATACTGTATCCTTGCTGAGGTGCAACTCCACTGACAGGCATCAGTGGAAGTCACATTCACATCTAAGGGCACAATATAGCCCTAAAGATGCAATCCTATTCCGTGTATTGTCAGCAAGTTTTGTCATTTGATTGGGGGCACAGTAGGGTGTTTAATAAATCTGTCCTTCACTTGTTGAGTCAATGAGGAAAATTTCCATTCATTTCCATAGGAGCAAGATGAATTCTTAGGAAATAAAGAAGCAAAATAGATACAAACAGAGGTAGAAAGAAAACCCTCTGCCTTGTTCCAAGCAGAGAAACCTGAAACTGTGCATGGAGCATTCTCATGTACAAATAATTATACCATGCATAAATATTTACATGTAGCTGAGATGAAAGAAAATAGTTTATTTTCTTTATTGGTGATTTTACATACGTGCTGTCAAATACTAATGTTACTTTTAGGTTTGCTGATCCAGTATCAAAGCAGACTAAGCTGGTTTCCAGGTTCTACTTGGTCATTTGAATTAGGATGGTTTAAAGAGTTTGCAAATACAAGGCAGAACTCCTCACCTCTAGGTTGAGTGGTCCAGTTCAAAGAGGCATGTGTGTTTGCAATAGGGTAATGGCTTTATTAGTGATAACACAGAAATGATACAGCTAGCACTCTCTCTGAATTTAGAACTGTTACCTCCGTGGCTAGGTACAGAAGTTACACATAAACTGGTATAAATGATCACAAACCTGTTCAAATCTGTAACATGACAGAAGTTCAGTGCACATAAACCACTTTCAAAATGGCCAAAACCAGTTTAAGATACCGTTGGATGGATGTAGTATCAGACTTAACTGATTTAGATTAAATTGGTTTATTAAACTTCTGTCACAGATCCCCTCCAGATTCAAGTTAACTCACAGTCCCTCAGCATCCCAAGATACTTTGCACCATTCCTGCAACACCTCCCCCACCACAGATGAGCAGGTTAGCTTTGGCCCAAGCTGTCTGCTCTGGCCAAGCAGGGAGGCATACTCTAGCGCCCCCCCAGCTTCTGGCCTGGGCCACTTTAAGCATGTGGCTGCATTTCCAATATCAAAAGTTAGTGTCTGTTCACTTGCTTATCAGTTCAATCTATGCAGTTTAGACTAATCTGAGAAGACTGAATCAATTCAGGCTCAGGTTTTTTGACCGTCTGTACTTAGCCCCTAAGTGTGCCTTCCAATACATCTCCCCTCTTTGGACTTCAGAAATACTTAGTAATACTGAAAAGTCCAATTAGGCCAGAATATAAACTGACAGATGGGGCAGCCTCCCTGAATATCTAGTCTGCTGAGATTATTATTCAGTCTCATATTTATCCAGCTGGTTCTCCATTAACATACTGGGAAAATGATGGTATCGTTTATCACAGGTTCATTCTGAGTGGTGGCACTGATGTCCTCTCACACCATGCCTGTGGCTTTGAGGAGTCCTGCTCAGTGGTGTCTCAGGAATGAGATGAGGCTAGTAAGGTGTCCTAGTGGGCTGTGTATTAGGAGTCCAAGTGTTCTGGCTTCTACAGTAATGGATCCTATTGTTGAGTGTTGTTTCCTCCCCTCCCTTTTTTTCTTGACCTGAAATCCAGTATCTCTAGTAATATATACAGCTGACAGGCTTGGTTTGAGGTGAGTTATTGAGGCCTAGAAACCGGCCCCTGCACTCTCATCCAGTGCCCAAACTGTTCCTGCTTCTGGGCTATGTGGAGCCATTGCTTCTGGCCAGAATACTATTTCCTGCTAAACCCTTCTTTTTGCAAAGTTACATATATGCCTGTTTGGTGCTACTAGCCAAAATTTGGGCCCTATATTTGCAAGCACTGAACCAGCTGCATCTTTAACTCGAAGGATTCCAGTGGCCTTACATCCCAGAAGCCAGTGGACCTGTTGTTCAACTGATCTTTGTCTGGATTGGTTTGCAGATATATCCCTTCATGGGGAACAATTGTCTTTCTTCTTTCTATGCTAATGTATTTAGTAAGTCCAACACATTTCTGCTCCTGATCTCTGCACCCAATGAACTAGAATTCAAGATTCTGACACCCATTAAAGTTCCTCTGGTTCTGACAGCTTGCATGCAACAATTGCAGCCAGAGGATGCCTAAAGGGAAGAGAGGAGAGATGGCCGAGGTTGATAAAATTGCAAAGTCTGGAAAAAAATGAATCAAGAACTGCTATTTCTGTGCCTCATAAGATGTCTCATAAAACAGGAACTAGGATGCACCTAATGAAATTATTGGGTGGCAGACCTCACTCAAACAGAAAAACACAGCACATAACTGATATGCAGAATTCATTGCACAGGATGTGTTGGGGCCAGTAGTATCACCCGGGTCAAAAAGAAATGAAAGGCATTGATGAAGGATAGGTCTTTCAAGTGCTATTAAACGCCACAATCAGGAATGCAACCTCAGGTTTAAGGCATCCCCAAACCTATAATTGCTGGTAACTGGGAGGTTACAGGGGCTGGTTCTATACACACATGCCCTATTTCTTTCACTTTTCATCTAAAGCATCCATTACTTGCCACAGTTGGAAACAGGATATTGAGCTAGATGAACTCTTGGTTTGATCCAGTGTGGGAATTGGCAACTCCTTCAGCAATGAGAGCTCATCAACTGACAAAGAAAGTTGGCATTTTTGTTTCCCACTGGGACTGGAAACAAAGAAAGGAGACTTGTTCCAAGAAGAGTAGTAGAGAGCATTTATTAGGAGGTCCTTAATGAGCAGCAGCAAAAATGCTTGCAGGTTCTAATAGTATGAGATCTGCTTGGAAGGAGAGTGAGAGGCAGAGTGGTGGAAGTGTCCCAGTCTGACACATGCAGAAATAGTAAATAAAAAGATCGGAGAAACCAAGAGTAATGAACAAACGGAAACGTTATGGACAAGGGAGGAGCTACTGCTTGACTCTGGGCTGAAAAGCAGCAGGGGCAGCGTGGCTGTGTGTGTTCCACCAGTGCCCAAGTTGGCTAGAGCTAGCTTGCAGTGACAATTTGTGTCCCCCTCCCAGTCACAAAAATAAAGTCATACTTGGCTGTGGGCAAAAAGATTTGATTTGAAATTCCTCCTCCTGTCCCTTTGTTCCTTTTTTCTGCCAGCACATAGTCTGTGTCATCCTCAAAAGAGTAGGGGGAAAGACATGGCCTTTTGTCAAGTGACAGCCCCAGCCTGTGGTTTTGTTCTGTGTAATTTTTATCCCTCTGCCTAGGACTAGAAATAGCCATGTATCACCAGGGCCTGGTTCCTGAGAAGACAGGCTTCGTGCTTTGGGAAATCATAAGACACACACACGCACAAAAAATAATGAGAGCCTCTCACATTTTCCGGGCCCTCCCCTAAGAGCACAGCTGAAAACACAGGCAGAGCAGCCCACTTGAAGCAGAGCGAAGCTACTATAGCTTCTAGTTGTATTATCTTGTTGAGCTGTGCTGGCAGAACCACTGATGCTTTGGGCCTGCTGTTGATATTGTTCGTGGAGTTACTGACCACTAACGCGACTCTACAAATAATTCAGAATACTTGTAACTCCTTTCATCAGGAAGTGAGCCATGCTGCCACACTCACTGAGACTGAACAGTGCTTCTGACTATAAAGAGAGCTGCTGATTTCGCGGGAGTTAATCAAGGAGTACGGCAGTGCTCAGCATGGCAGGGGGCCAGAATCTTGCCCATGGATTCTTGCAATCGGCCTATTCCAGGAGCTTGTATATCCAGTCTATCTTCTGCTTTTTTATCATCTTATTTTAATTCTATCTGTTTCATTCTTGTAGGGCCAGGTTTTGATCCCTATTTCCTTGCTTAGTGTACTTTATAAGTAGCCCCATTGGTTCTCCGCTTGTAAGGTGTTGTGCTGTTTCATATGATCCAAGGTTTCCTAGTCTGCTCTACATAAAGCAGGATTTCTTTTCTGTGAAGCTTTTGGTATATGACTGCTGTCTAGGTTGTTGCCTGAGTAAAAGGCATTGCCACTTTGTTGTGTTGGGAAAGAAGGAATAGAGCCTTTAAACTGTTTGGTTGTCTATACTGGTCAGTGTGATTTTAGTTCTTTAGGTTAAAAAAGACAAGAAAAAAAATTTCTTTTAAGGAATTTTAAAATTCATCACTGAGGCATCCAAATTATAGCTGTTATACCTCAAAAATTCACGAGAAAGCAAAGCTGAAGAGAGGATATAGACAAGTAAGGCCACATTTTCTTCTGGGGTAATTCTTTCAGCATCATTGGTGACACAGCATTAGTGAATTGAGCGCTAAAAGACAAATCAACCAAGCAAAATTCTTCTTGATTTTAGAAGGAGTTTGTTCATTAAAGATGGTAGATTTGCATCCTCGCTGTAGAATCCCATGGACATAACATAACATTTAACTATTGAAAACCACTACACTGAATTCTTAGCTGATCAAAATGAACAGAAACTCCAGTGAAAGAAATGGAACTCAATCTGTTTATCTGAGCAGAGAAGTTGGTGATGATTTCAACAGCGCTCACTCTAATGATCTATGGGATCATTTTTTAGTATTTGCAAAGGAAATGCTATGGGTACCAGCTGGAAAGTGGTCCCCTGTACACTTCTGTGATACTTCAGTGGTAGGTGATACATAAAGGAATTAATTTATGGCTAGTGAAGGAGAAGCAGAAATGGTTCCACTTATTTAAGCATCTGTTTGAAGCATTTTAGACTTGAAAATCAGGCTGGGAATTCAGAAAATCATGCAGTTCCTTGAGATTCTCAGCTATAAGGCATGTTTGATCAGATGAAGGCTCAGTCTGATAGTAGAAGACCTGAGCTCAGAGGGTAGATAGGATCAGATATTGCCTCTCCTAGTATTTCTCTGCCCAGCTGTATCTGAAACCAAGTTGAATAATGGATTATGGATTTTTATTTTTTTGGGGGAGGAAAGTTTTGCCAAATGGTTTTGAACATAGAAAAGAAGGTTTAGGGTTTTTCACTTTGAGTTTTGAGGTAAACTAAGCTAGTTTTGATTTTATCCAAGGTGCTTGGCCCATCTCTTTTTGAAGCCAGTAACCACTTCAGCTTTATATAAGAAACAAGGTTGCTCTCCCTCTCTCTCTTTAAGGAATTTTTAGAGTATGTGAGATATTCCAAAGCACATGGAGTCATATCCAGATATGCTGGCAGCACCAGGCAGAGATGGGCATGAAACAAAACCATGACTCTGAAACTTTGATTTCAAGTAAGCCCAGGTACAGAACCGAAAGAAAGAACCGACCCCTTTGCCTGTAAAGGACCAAATTGAAACCTTGAATCAGGTTCCCTCTGAACATGGAGGAAGACCATATTCTGACTGCAACTTCAGAGCAAAAACCCAGTCCTAGAACTGAAGGATTTTTCTGGTTCCATCTGAAGAATTTACACCTATGTCTTATTTCTAAAATTCCAGCCACGTCTCTGAAGTACTGTATTTCCAAAGCAGTACACCTTTGACACATTTTGTTCTTTTCTTTCACAATAGAAATTTAGTGTAATGTCTAATAATGTGTCTCCTTGAGGAAAAGAATGTCTAGGGAATTAATTGCACTGTTTATCAGTTGGTGTCTATAGATAAAGTGAAGCAGAAGTATTGAATGTAAGAGCAAGAAACCCTACGAGTTGTTGTAAGTACATGCTGAATTCTGACGTGTAAATTAGTGTTAGTTCATTTTTATTTAAATTGCATGGATCTGAGCAAATTTCCCACAATGGCACTGATAACATGGCTGCGATAATCCATTTAGAAAACATCCCCAGGCCTCTGAGGAAGAGGAGAACTGTTTAAGTAAATCTCCTTCTATTCTACAAAATTGCAACACAGTTTGGAAGTTGAGAAGATGACTTTCCACTTCCACTCTGCATCTCATCATACTGTATAGTCTAGAAGCACAGGAAAGGAATAGCAGCTTGATGACTTTGCTGTTACTAGCATTTGCTTATTTTCTTAATTGCTGTTATAATCACAAGCTACAATAAGCCACTCTGAAGTCAACTCCAGGTTCTTCATGCCACCATTCTCTGAAGAATGTGTATTGCCTTTTATTCCTCATAAGGACCTTGGAGTTTTCCTAGTCTGCAATTCTATTGGAAAGTAAGTTGTGCTAAGGGAAATGTGCAGCTGAAGTGGAACCTGATCATTGATTACCGTCTTAGGTCATTAATTAATTTTGTATGATAGCATCATTAATAACAAAGCTGCAATATAATATAACCGAGAGGCCACAATGTATTTTCTATTGTCATTCAGTGGGCGGGGGGTAGGGGGCGGGGAAGCTGAGTTTAAAGTTTAGCTGGTATACTTTAAACTCTTTGTACATAACCTTGGAGGATGTGTTGGTGGTATGGGTTGAGTTGTATTTGCTGGTAAACTTTGTTTTGCTTTGTTTAAATAATGACGTATTTAACTAATTACATGTTGTAAAAAGAGTTATTAATTTAAACGAGGATTTTGTTCTCCTATAATTGATCCATCTAACATTTCATTTTGGCAAGAATTTTCCATAACCATGCCACAGTGCTACATGCAGTGTTAAGTTGACTTTTCATGCTTTTTTGGGAAGGGTGGAATTTTTTCTTCAGACAATAGCATTACCATTGTTAACTTACTGCTTGGGGACATATCTTGAATTTCCTTTTGGACTGCATAATTGGAAGTTCTCTTAAAGGAATAGGAACAGGCAAGAGGTTATGCCAAAATGTCTCAGTTGTATCATCTTGTAATATATTGCAGCTTTATGCCAATGATTCCTTGCTTACCTGTACACAGTACATGCATGTTTTGAACTAATCCTGCATTCTCCATTTGTGGTGAGTTATTTAGCAATTTTACCACCTTTTGTGCCATTCAACTTGTACAGAAGACATTTTTATTGACGTTTTAAAGGAAAAAAAGAAAAAAAAAACAAACCTTCTGCTCCATAGCTGTAGGTAGAACTCAATTACTTAGCGAACAGACGTAAATTAGTGGTTGTAGTTTTAGAAACTTTAGCTTGCTAGTGAACAAGCTTTTGAGAGTAAATGCATGGTATTGTACATCTCATTTCTTAACCTTCCTTTACTGCTGAAAAGATTCTCTCTGTTTCTGTCTCTCTCTCTCTCTGTGTCTCATTCTCTCGTGGTTGTAAGTTATAGATTTGGACATAAATAAAATGATACGCAAAGTTTGAAAAGCAGTTCTCAACAGCTTCTTTTCAGTTTATGGTATGTATCTTACAGAACAAAGCCTTTGTTACTTTTAATTTGACATTAAACTCTACAATAAAACAGCTAGAGATCAGTACTATATTGCCTTTGACCAAATTACACAACTAGTTAACTAGTCACAGGATCTCATCATTGCTAAACAATGTGATCTCATTTATCCATGGCTACTGAAGTGTTAGGCATGGGATGTATTTGAAGATCATTTTTCCCAATCCAGGGCTTCTTTTAAGGAAAATAGCCCCATGGATCTTTATTTGCAGAGTGTGAATATAGGATCTTTGATTTTAGTAAATGGACAGTAGAGTGTGGGAGGATGAACATACTTCTGTGGAAAACAACTCCTACATATCCCCAGACTCTGTTTTCAGCCTATAGGGCTTGTTATTTGGTAATGTTGGTTATGTTCTATTTGCAACAGAAGACAGAAAAATTCAAAGGCTTTGAACTACAGCATCACTCAGAAAGACGGATCTTGTAAGAAACAAAGGAAACAAACTTACTTGAAGCAAAACCCGAAACTTACCTAGATCCACATCTCTCTCCCTTGTGCCTCTTCTCTCATAGTAGTACTTCCTTTTGTTAGAGGACATGGCTTTCTAGAGCAAACTTTCACTTTTGTGAGGCGTTGTGAACTGTTTTACTGCTGTGATCATCTCCCCAGCTCTGAAAATTCCCATGGTGCAATGCCATGCAGCAGAGGACCTGTCTACTTTGTCGCTTTGCTCTCAATATTCGTTACTCATTGTTTTTGCATCTAAATGTACATTTGCAAGATGTGTGTAATGTCACTTTCAAAAAATAAAATTTGGTTTCAGTATTTAGGCTGACACAACCTTTTTCATTCTTTTATTTGGCCTGATAACCATACATTGAATATATATGTGTATATATATATGTGTGTGTGTGTGTGTGTGTGTGTGTGTGTGTGTGTGTGTGTGTGTATATATATATATATATTGTGTGTTGTAGCTGGATTCACTTACTACTATTCCCAATCTTCCTGAGATCAATCCCAGCTGCATGTGCACAAAGGGAAATAGGGAGGGGGGGAGCATTCCTGACTATAATGAATTCATGACGAGACCATATGTGCTTGACTAAAGGAGATACACACTCATCATGGCCTGGAAACCAACCCACCATTTTTACTAAAGAGGCAGCTCTGCGTTTGTGATACCACAAGACACATAGGCAAAGCCTAGCTCTTTACTTATTTACATCCCAAAAACCCTCTGAAGTCAGTGGAATAGCAGTGGATTCAAATCTGGACAGAGCCTGGCCTCCTCAGCCAAAATTCACCCCTGAGCAGAAGCCCAGCTATAGCCTATGTAGCATCTTCTTAGCACTGGGGGGCCAGTGGGATCTGAGAGGTAGTATTTCTGCTTGCTTTATGCATAGGGCAGGAAAATGTCCAAGTTCTTTTCTCACAGAAAGATTGGTGAAACCACATTAGAGCCAATTACAGTCTTAACTGTAAGCCCTTAAACATGTTAATACAGCATAAACCCATTCATTTAATTATATGGTACAAGCCACTTTCTGTTTGTTTCTTCTTCAGATCTCCAAAATTAAAACTGAGTGCACTGACTCCACTTGGCCTTCGTCGACAGCTGTTGGAACTCATATTTTCTTCCATGAAAAGCTCAGACTCTTTTCAATATCTCATGTTTGGGAGGAGGCCTTTGTCCTCTTTCCTGTAGTCACCTTACCATAAACCAACAAGGGTCAACACACTCAACCTTCTCACTCCAGAAACGATCCCGCACCCTTCAGCAACAATGCGAGGGCTAGCCACGTGTTTCACCACTTGGCTGATTATCAGCATCCATTTGCCTTTGACATGCTGTGCTTGGCCATGCTGAAAAGAGAGCACACAGTACGTTACTGTGTTCAGTGAAAGACCAAGTTCAAAATGTGATTCACATCATGAATCCAGCAACAGAAAAGCACCAGTAGAGCATGTATTTGGATGTGCATGAACTGAAGACAAAGCAAACACGAACAGAAAAGTTGAGCCAATGCTTTAGAAGTTGTTCTGCATTGACCTTTGGGTAACCCAAAGGGGACAGAGCATCTTGGTTTCTTTTCTAGAGATTAAATGTCAGATGAATGCAATAAGATGCAGAAGAGTTAATGCTTCAGCTTATAGAAGGGAATTGTTTAAGAGATTTAAAACTCTGTCCTTGGTGTATATTAAGCATGGCTATAGCAGCTGCTCTAGAAATTGTAAGAGGAGATCTGCAAATGCAATTGGGCCAATACAGGACTTGGCAAACAAAGATTGTAGCTGGAAAACACCTGATTCTGCTTACATAGCCGTGAGCACCACTGATATACGTAGTTACTCCTGATTTTACATCAGTGTAAAACAGCACAAGAAAGCTTTCAGAGGTAGGGATTCCCACTGCCCCTGCATAGATCAGTATATAAACACAATACACTGCAGGTTTCCTGGCATGGAAAGTTTCACATCAGCAGTGAAAATAAATATATTTGCTTCTGGAAGCTTTAACCCAAGTTTCAGTGGCCTCTTTTTTGTATCTGCTGTATAGATTGAAATAAAATTGTGGTCTCTTTGGAAAGTATTTAGCTGGGCTCTGACCTAAGCTGTATTTCTTGATGCTCAACCATTGCAGGCTGTACAAATCTGGTTCCAATCAAATGAAACATATGTTTTCCCTGTCAGGCTTGTCCGTTGCAAATAATCCAAGGATTCTGTGGTTGTTGGCTTTGAATTCTAGCCCCAAATATGGTAGCCAGATACACAAGGTATTGGGACACTTAGAGATGTCTGGGAGTTTATGCTGCTCTGTGAAATGTGTTCATCTGTGAGGTCAGCTATGGATTGCTCTGTAGATGAAGGGTTTATGAAGTTATCTTTTATCTTTTTCTTTCTGTAGACAAGACCCTTATACCAGAGACTTAGGCTGCAAATCAAGAATCACTTAGGCCACATCTGAAGTCCCTCCTAAAATCTCCCTTTTAATACTTGACTTCCACCGCCATCATCTGCTTCTCCTCCCATGCCAGCTCCAAGAATATATAGATATTGATCTTCAAAGAGCAGTTCTGCGTGCACATATGTGACCTCTCATAGCCCTCAGTATCACACTTTTGGCAAGTGTGTGTGTGTGTGTGTGTGTGCACATGTGTATACTTTGGAAATTCAGGCCACATCACATACTATAAAATCAAAGTCACAACAAAAGAACACTTTGGAGAAATTAGTAAAAAAGTCACTCAAGCCATTTCAGATCTAAACATGGCGCTATCAAATCAGCAGCAAAATTCTTGTTGACCTAATTTATGGGAGCGCTGCTAATGAACACAGGCTGTGCCATTGAACTTGAGTCAGGACACTTTGCAAGATTGATACGCAAGGTAACTCTCCAAAATGAGACCACACAGGCTTTTGGGGCAGGTTTCAAATCTCATATACCATATTTGTAAATCACCTTGCCTGCTGATGATAATGTAAAACAGGTGCCCAACCTCCAGCCTACGGACCAAATGTGGCCCATGGAGCTCCCCATGGGTCAGGAAATTTGGTGATGGGGAGCAGTGGTTATTGATACTGCTACCCTCCTGTGCTGCCATATCCTCAGGGCCCCTTCTCACCACTGCCAGATGGGGCTGGACCAGATTCCCTTCCCCTCACGTGGCTGGGTCAGGGCCAGGCCACAAGCCCTTCCCATATGGCCAGAGAAGAACCAAGCTGCTCCCTGCCCCCCTCTGTGTGGCTGCATAGGGATCTTTTGCACCTGCCCCAGGTGACAGACCAGGGTCACAGACCAAATCTGACCTAGGAGGGAGCTGGGCACTGCCCATCCAGCCCACTGGGGAAAAAGGTTGAGCGCCACTGCTATAAAAGTAACACTCCTGCATTACTCGTCTGTGTTCCTGACAAGATCTAAGCCAGCAGTTCTGTAACAATTTCCATTAATTATTTCCCATCAGTTATTTCCTTTTGAAAGTTTTTACTTGTCTGAAACCTTCCACCCTTTTTATGTAGGCTGCTTGATTTCTCCGCACAAGGTAAGTGCTGAAAGGATGAATAAGTTTGCAGCTGTAGTTGTTTGGAGTCCTTATTGCAGTGCAGTGCAAGAACTGGATGTAATCAAACTTGCTGCCTAAGGAGTAACTCTAGTAGAAGGGGGTGCTGCACCCTAAACGTCCATCAGTTTGAACTGCATTCTGCACAGAATAAGCAGCAATCGAGGTTATAGCCATGGACTATAGAGTCAAATACTGTTGCTGCATAGGCCCAAACCAGAGAGAAGTAGTGTAACGAAGAGCAATGAAAATGGTTTGAGGGCTGAGGCATGTGACTTGTGAGGAGAGGCTGAGGGATCTGGGTTTATTTAGTTTGGAGAAGAGAAGACCAAGGAGGGTATTTAATAGCAGCCTTTAACTACCTGAAGCGGGGTTCCAAAGAGGATAGAGCCGGACTAATGTCAGCGATGGCAGACGACAGAACAAGGAGCAACGGGCTCAAGTTGCAGCAAGGGAGTTTTAAATTGGATATGAGGAAAATCTTTCTCAGTAGGAGCGTGATGAAGCACTGGAACAGGTTACCTAGAGAAGTGCTGAAATCTCCATCCTTGGAGGTTTTTAAGGCCAGGCTTGACACAGCTCTAGCTTGCATGATCTAGTTAGGGAGGGTCCTGCTTTGAGCAGGGGGTTGGACTAGATGACCTCCTGAGATCCCTTCCTACCCTCATTTTCTATTATTCTACAGGGAGCCACTAGAAATAGGAAGGCACAGCAGTCTAACCTGGCTGGGTAGGAAGGCAGGCAGCTGGGCCCAGGCTAGCTGCACAGCAAGAAGCTGGGGGAGTGGTGCAGATTCCCAGGCAGCCATGGGCTAAAGGTTGCAAGCAGCAAGGCTAAGATTCAACAGGGAGGGGCAGGTTGCCCATTATATGGAAGGAGAAACCCCTCTGCAGGATTAGGGCATCACCTGACTAAAGGGAGCAGGGCGCCAGGGCATATAAAACCAGCACCTGGAGGAAGGAGGTCAGTCTGGCTTCCTGCATTGACTCCCAGGAGAGAGGTGCTGAAGGAGACACCCTGGTAGACACCCAAACACCCTGAGAGCAGGGAGGTGGGCTGGCAGGACATTTTTTTACCCGGGGCGGGGGGAGTGTTGTTTGAAAACAGTGGCTTTCATTTTGTTTTAGTTTTGAAATGAAGCACCAGCTGATGGCTACAGTGGAGGTACGTAGGCCATAGGGGATGTGTCTACACGTGCGTTTGATCCGGGAGCAGTTTACTCATGAGTAAACTACCCGCAAATAAATGCTCCGGGGCAGACATCTACACATGTAGAGAAGCAGGAGCAGATTTACTGCTCATGGCAGCAAACTGCTCTCAGTTCCTGGGGCCCTGCAATGGAGCACTAGACTCCCCCTAAGTGCTAACCCAGGGGTAGGCAGGGAGTGCTGGGCCGGAGACAGATGTCTCCTGGCCAGGGCTAGGACATTGCTCCCTGTCCCTGGGGGGCTGCCGGCTGCCAAGGTGGGGACAATGTCCCCCTGTCCCAGCAGCAGGGAGCTCCAGCCCTGGCTCCCTGATCAGGGCAAGGGTCCTGAAAAGAGCTGCAGAGGGGGGGCAGGTCCCAAGCCCCCTGCCCCGATCCCCACCCAGCTCTGCACTCACAGAGCTGAGCAGGGACCAGGCTCCCCAGCCTCCACCAGCAGGGAGCTGCCAGTGCCAGTTCTATGACTGTGAGGCCAGCACTGGGAGATCTTTATCTCCCAGCAGCAGCTCTGCAGTTGCAGGGCTCAGCTGGGAGATAAGGATCTCCCACCACCAGCCCCATGACCATGCTGATGCTGGAAGATAAGGATCTTCCAGCCCAAGCCCTGTGACTGGAGCTCAGGCTTGGAGATAAAGATCTCCCAGTGCTAGGCCCACTGTTGTGGAGCTGGTGCTAGAAGATAAGGATCTCCCAGCCTCCTAGCTCCCCATTCACCATCTTGGAGTCGGGGTGGCTTGGAGCTGCTGCCAGGGCAGGGGGACATAGTCTCCACCTGGGCTCTGGTGACAGACCCTTTCCCAGCAGCAGGTAGCTCCTGGGGGGCAGGGAGCAATCTCCTGCCCCCTGGTGGCTGGATGAAAATGAAGAGCAGATTTGCTCTTGGTCAGGCATCTACACAGTGCTATTGCGCAGTTAGTAAACATGGGTAAATTTGCTACTTGCATTTGCAGGTAGCAAATTTACTTGTGATTAGCAAGTGTTACTGTGCATCAAGCACGTGCACACGCAGACGCACATGCTTAATTTGCAGTAAACAGTGCTACTTCACAGCAAAACATTTCCTGTAGATGCACCCAGGGGTGCCTGAGGAGCACCCAGTTTAGAGCATTATCTTGATCAGGGACTTTAAGGGGCTGCAACTGAGCTAGAACAAGACAGGGCCAGAGCCTGGGAGGGTGAAAATAGGACCAGGGGCCCACAGCCAGGGAGGGAAAAAATAGGGCCTGGGGCCCAAAGCCCAGGAGGGCAAGGCAAGTGGATCTAGGTTGAAGTGGGGCCTAGCTACAGGAAAGGTTTTGAAGGAACAAGCATTGTGGTGGGGACCAGGCTGCCCTCTAAAATGATACCATATACCATCTACAAGGCATGGACATGGATATGGCAGCAGACAGAGGCCATGAAGACAGCCCATAAGGCACTGGGTGTCCTGGGACAGCAACAGGGCCAGAAGGGCCATAACTGATTGCCTGATAGGCAAAGTTGCTGTGGACTAGACCCACTCTAGGCCCTCAGGGCAGCCTCCCAAGTCCGTTTGAGCAACATCAAGGCGTGGCAGGTAAAAAAAACAAGGATGGGCACCCCAGGGGGTTGGAGTGAACAGGAGATGCATGTCCACCAGGGGGCATCATGGCATACTGGGCAGGGTCTGGTCACAGGTAGTTAACAGTGTTACTCTGAAGTCCAGCAGAAGGTAGAGCAGGGTGGCGCTTGGTTCAAAGAGGCAAAGCATAAACTTTCATACGCAGTGGCCTAAATCTGACAAAGTAAACTGTCACCTCAAAGTTTATGCCTCTCTGAGCCAATTACGCTCTAACGGTGCCATCCTGCAATCCCAAATCCGTGAGACAATTTGGGAGGATAGTGCTTTCAGGAAAGCACCTTTCACTATGGGTGAATTCAGTCCTATGGAGAGGCAGGCACAAGTGTAAATTTTACTCAGTATGTCTTTCCCTGCCATCGCATGATGAAATGGCAAGTTCGGTATCACAATAAAGGTTGCTGTATGCATGCATGCGTGCATGTATGTATGTATAAGTGCTAGAGTGCTTTATTTTAGGGAAATTGCCTTGCTTGATTTCAAACAGCTTCCTGTAATACCACGGGAAACAAGTGAGGCTTCAATAGAGAAGAGAGAGATTAAAGGATGCTAAATGTATCAAAATGATGATGTCCTTGCTATGGGAGCCTGTTTATTTTAAGCCTGGGTATTCTCACAGTTGCTGCACCCAGGCAAATGTTAGGAAATGAACAGCTGTTTAGAACAGACTGAAATTGTTCTGACAAATGTGCTCCAGCCGTGATGAGTGTGTGTCATCTTCTAATTTAAGTGTTTTGTGAGCTCTGTTAACCTCGGCACTGAGAAATGAGAGGTGTCATTAAAAGGGTTATACAGCATCTTCTAGTCACCTTGAGACTGACAGCAAGGAACTGTTGGTGAAGCCAGAGCCAATGAGAATTGGGTTATTTTTGCAGGTCCCTAGCAGCGTATCAGGTTTGCAATACAAGCTGGCATTCATGTGAGTACGAAGGTTTCTTTGTTTGGACAAGCAGTTTTCCATGAAAGGTAGGTGGAGACTGTGAAATTCACAGTGTGAATCACTGGCAATGATGTTCGGCATCCAGATTAAAACATCAGACTTCTTGTGCCCAATGCAGTCACTGGCTGCTTAATGATGGAGTTTGAACACTTTCTCATGTGTATTTCTATATCCTGTGTCATAAAATCCTGTAATCTAATGAGAGCTTCCACCAGAATATTAAACAATTCATTGGTAGTCTCCAAAACATGTGCTGGTGGGTGTTTGTCCAGATGACAGGCACTGTATTTTCAACGGTAACTAGGTAAAGATGCAGGCAGGTGTCTAATGGGATTTTCAGAGTGCCTGAGCAGATTGGGTGTCTGACTCCCAGCACCTAACTCCCTCACCTCCCTGCAGGGACTGAAAATACCTTACAACATGCAGAAGGTGGGGAATGTCTTATGGCTTTGTCCTGCTCAAAGGATGATACAGTTGCAGGAAAATGGGCCTTGAGAGAAACACAGCAATGATGAAATCAAATATTAAATGAGACCATACAACAATGTGCTGTAATGCAGGTGTAGTAGGGGGTAAAGCTGGAGTGCAGTGATCTTAGGCAGCTGGGCTGACTAATTAACTGTTCACTGGGAGTGGGCACAAATAGCAGGTGGAAAGGGTCTATGTAGGGAGGTTGTTAATGAACGAGCAATGCAGATGAAAAGCATGCATATCAAGGCAATTGGACTGGCTTTTCTATACTTTAATACTCCCCTGAGGAAACTACCACTCTTCTGAAGCTAGAATGGCTGTATGCAACATGACTGAAGGTCACGTGAAGTCTCAAGTCTCAGTCTGTAAGTGCTGTGCCTCATAGTTTCTCAACCTGTGGGTACGCGAAACACAGGCAGGGGGTACGCGGGTACCCCAACACTTTCTCTCTCTCCCTCGCCCTCTTTTCCTCTCTCTTTTGCCCCTTCCTCTTCTGAAAACTATGGCAAAAAATTTGGTGCGCTGCACACTGCGCAGCACTTTAAATTCCCCAGTAATAATTTGGTTCAGCCCTCCTAACTTTGGTCAACATCACCTCTAGCCCAGGTACATACTTGAGTTGTGCACCCCTGGTGTAAAAGGTGGCAACCCTACCCACACCAGATCAGACATCTGTCATATCATGGCCTTATATACACAGCCCTTCTTCCAACATATGGCACACATTAGTCTGTAAATATAAAATCCCCTGGAAACTTGAGTGTTGGGGTACTTATTAAAATTTTCAGAAGTTAGGGGGTACTTGCTACTTAAAAGGTTGAGAAACACTACTGTACCTTATTGCTCCTGCTGTCGTGCCCTGAAAAAGAGCATGGATCCCAAAGATTCAAAGCATCTTCTGGACAAACTGCTTATTTCTAAGCCTTTAAGAAAAACTCCAGATAACTAGTGCCAGATGTAAACAGCTTATGGCATGCTAAGGAAGGTGTGAACAAGCCAGAGTGGTGGTGGTATATGTTAATGAGATTTGGCATAGCAGTTCTTCTGTACGTGGATGTGTCAGAACAGTGTCTGCTCAGGGTTCGTGAGCGTATCTAGGATTTTGGAAAGAAGGGTGCAGAGGGTGAGGTACATCATCACATATAAAATGATACACATTTTTCTCCATTTCAAAATAAACTAGAAGCTTTGCTAATAGGCTAGGGGCCTAGGCCTGTATTTAGTCAGCTTAACTGAAGAAAAAACCAATATAACTTTGTTGGAATGAGTTAAAAGCAATGTGCAGGGCTGTGAAATAGGATCTTGGTTACCAGGAACAGCTAACAGACAGCAGAGTTGCAGAACGAAGGATTACTTGACTGGTAAAATATGCAAGTGCAGCAGTGTCTCTCCACCCCGTCAGAGTGCGTCTACACTTCACCACTGCCTTGGGCACTTAACTGGGTTCTAGCCTGGACTCCTCCCGCTGTCATCCCTGATTCAGGTTTAGGCAGAAAGCGGACCGTGGTAGTACTTTAGAGGCTAACTGGTTCAAGGAGCAGATAGCCTCTAGGATGCAACTTTACCCTGACTCCAGCTGAACACAGCTAACTGCCTGTCTGCAATCCAGGTTGAGACGTGTTTTAAGCCTATAGTGGCGTAATGAGTTAGGTGGATGGATAAGAGCACAGAGTCTCAAAGAAATCACGGAGTCTGCCAATGCCCCAGCGACCAACACAATTGACTGGGAAAGAAGTCTGGAGCTCCTCAACTCACAGTAACCTGGGCCATGCCCCTAGCACCCAGGAGTCTGTAAAGAAGGCCCATGTGCTGTGCTAAGTGTGATACAACCTGTTCACATACAGAATTAAACCACCTTTAGATGCCCTTGACACAGAGCTAGGTACAGAGAAAGCAATAGTGGGCTTTAGGTCCCTTGGTCCCAAAACAGACTCTGTACTCTTATCCATCCACCTAGCTCATTATGCCACTATAAGCTTAAAGCATCTCTCAGCCTGGATCACACAGAGGCAGTTATCTTGGAGGGGTTTTTTGCAGATGTGCTGCAGAACAACTTTATTGATCTAGTTTTTGGGACCAAGGGACCTAAAGCAGACTATTGCTTTTTCTGTACCTAGCTCTGTGTCAAGGGCATCTAAAGGTGACTTTATTTCTGTATGTTAACAGGTTGTATCACACTTAGCATACCACCTGGGCCTTCTTTACAGGCTTAAGGGTGCTAGGGGCATGGCCCAGGTTACTGTGAGCTGAGGAGCTCCAGACTTCTTTCCCAGTCAATGTGTTAGTCACTGGGGCATTGGCAGACTCCGTGATTTCTCCTGCATGCTCACTGCAAAGCCACCTTTAGATGCCCTTGACACAGAGCTAGGTAAAGAAAAAGCAATAGGCTGCTTTAGGTCCCTTGGTCCCAAAAACTAGATCAATAAAGCTGTTCTGCAGCACATCTGCAAAAAAAACTCCAAGATAATCATGTGACTTTCAAACTAAGCGGGGAATGTTACTTAGGATGAAGCAGTAGGACATCCGGGGCACAGGAATATGACTCAAGTAACCTGCTTTTCTGTGACCCTGGCCCAGTCATTAGAGTCCTATCCAAAAAGCACACATTTTGTGTTCAGTTTAGGCAGCCAAGTCCAATACTGTGAGCTTGAAAAACCCCTCTCCAGTTGCCGCTATGCACTGTAGGTATGCAAGTCCCAATGGTACCTTACTCTTTGACTTCCAGGTTTCCCAGCATCACCAGTTCTGTCTCCAGGCATACCCAGAAGTACCGCGGACTCAGTGGGGCCAGTCAGGACAGCACGTACCTCATGCCTAAACTGGATGCGAGTGTGTGTGGCCTTCC
This sequence comes from Alligator sinensis, assembly GCF_000455745.1. Classification (NCBI taxonomy): domain Eukaryota; kingdom Metazoa; phylum Chordata; order Crocodylia; family Alligatoridae; genus Alligator; species Alligator sinensis. The sequence continues at coordinate 983,995 of NW_005842374.1, forward strand.
TAAGACTTATTCAGCATTAACCCAACCTGTGAGGAGTTAAATGTGGTGCAGCTCTTGGAGTCCAACAATTGCCTACAAGGTCTGACTCCCCACAGATTACAGGGGTAACTGCCACTTTCTTTCCAAATGAAAGAGGGAGCTTGAGAGAGTGGTGTCACTTCACCCTGCCTCTCCACTGTATAATAATTGGGTAGTTACAGCTGAGAGGGGATTTACGTACCTTTTCCCACTTCCCTGGGAAGTGCCAGAAGTACCAGAGTGCAGGTTATGTTGCAATGCGGAGCAGAAACACTTCCATCCAGTCTGAGAAGATGTGCAAGAAAGAACTCAATGGTTGCTGGAGAGAGCGAGAGGAAGCATGATGGCACTCACCTGGGAGAGGAGAGCTGGGGCTCCTATCCCTGTTCATATATTTTAAATGAAACAGTCATAGGATAAAATGCTTGGAGCAGTGACCAGAATCTGGTTATCCCTTACCCAGCTGAGTACGTACCTCGCTATGTTACAGTCTCAGGCTGCGCATCATCTCTGGCCCAATGATTCTTTAATTCTTTTCTTTGTAGTGGCACCTCTTCAATGAAAGGGGTGGGGAGTCCCTTCACTCCACACTAGGGTGGCCATCATAAAGGACAGTCCAGATTTCTGCTACTCTGTCCTCTACCCTGTATTGATACAAAACCCAATGCCTTTATGTCCTCTATCTTTCTCTGGAAGAGGAGGACATAAAGGCATTGGGTTTTGTATCAATAGAGGACAGAGGACAACCGGGCTGGCCACCCTACTCCACACTGGCCTACAGGACACTGGTGATTCACATATGGGATTAATGTGCACAAATAAACTCTGGAACCTGTTGCCCTGGAGGTTTTTTTTGCTCCCAGGTGCATCATTTGAATGTGTACCCAGAAGCAAAAAACTCTGGAGCAATTAGCTCTGGAGTTTGTTTTATGCATAGCAGATGAAGCCTGTTGGGAGCAGCATGGGCTAGCAGAGGACCCAGAGGGTCAGCCTGCCAGCCCAGGGCTGCTGCATCCGGGCTCCATGTGCTGCAGAGGGGATGGCTAAAAGCACAAGGGTGCTTCAATGCAGAGATAGCTGGCAGGCAGCCCCCATGCTGAAGCACCCTTGTCCTCAGCCAGCCCTCTTGCTGCCCATGGAGGCCCATCAGAGCAGCCCTGCACTGGCAGGCTGACCCTCTGGGTCCTCTGCCAGCCCAGGGCTGCTGTGGCAGGGCTCCACATGCTGCAGAGCAGCTGGCTGGGGCATGGGTATCCTTCAGTGTGAGGACTGGCTGCCACCTAGTCCTGCCCTAAAGCATCCTTGTGCCCCAGCCAGCCCCATCATTGTTCACACATGCGTTTAATCACAGTAATTTACTGCACTGTCAGATAGTCTCATCAGATACAAGTACGATCTTACAGTGTAGTAAATTAGTCTACACTGGCCTAATTGCCATGCATGTGCAGATAGTGGTGCTTTACTAAGCAGTAAATTAGTCTACTGCGCACTAAAGCACACATGTAGACACACCCTCAGATAGGATCTGGCCCTGGACATATGCAATGTAACTATCAAGCAACAGCTTTATTTAAGGCTATAGACAGGGATGGTACCAGGCTAAAATGTATCAGCTACAAAGAATGGTTGATGTTGTTCTTAAATTGTCAGTCTCCTCCACAACAGACATTGAAAGCCAGCTTTAAATTGAAGAGAAGGCAGAATTGAACCCATTTTAAATTTCATTCTCCTGTAAGGCTCCTTGGGTGTATCATTTGGCTTCATCTTAAATTTAATGTCGTGGTAAGCAGCTTACACATAATAACGAATGGTTCCCCAGAGCTCTGTGCTGACGGCTAAGATCTATGTAAATGTGCCTGGTAAATAGCAAATAGCTTCCATAATCTGCAGCATACACGGCTCCCTTGTTTGGAGGATCCATGTGTTTAATGGCTGTGAGACAGCCCACCCAATAGATGATGATATGTGCTTTGCTAACATTTGCTCATCTGTTAAATAAAAACGGCCCTTATATGACAAAGCGTTCAAGGTGAAGCCATTAATGACTCCAAACCAGATGTGAACTGCTGACTCCTATAAGTATCACCAATGCAAGTGTCATAACTAGGAAATTAAAACATGCAGCTTGGGCCTTTGCCTCCACATGAACCTAAGCCAGGCTGAGCTCTGGGTTCCCGTTTGCATTCTGAGTTTCACCACACAGGAGGGAGAACGGCTCATTCATTTTCCCAGTCGGGCATTTTGTTGGATTACGATGGAAGTCGTTTATGTAACATCATCCCTCGATATGCCCCTGAATGAGGAAATGCCACGGGATGTGTTTCTTAGCCTAGCAGTTCAATGGTACCTTGATTTAAGCTCATTTTGAGGCAGCTAAGTGGAGGGGAAAGCTCTTGGTTTGAACTGCTCTCCTGGCCCTGAGATGGAAATGGCTTTATCTAAGCCCCAGGGGGAAACAAAAGTGCTACCGGCTACCCTTTAAATCTGTAATGTTTACATGACGTGCAGAATACAAACGACAATTCAAAGGGACAGAAAGGATGTACTGGGGATCCCCTTGGGGATTTCCTCTGTGTGGATGTTTTTCAGCTTGACTGACACCTTTTGCCCTAAATGGGAAATGTGAGGGGTTTCAGCTTTTCTGATGAAAAACATTTGCCTTGTTGCCCTCATATTTGGATGCAGTATCTATCTTGGAGACCGCTTTGACCCCCATTACCATAGGATCTGAGCACCTAACTACATGAATCCTCACAACTGCCCTGCTCAGGGGCAGGTAGGGGCATCCTATGACTTCCTATTTTACAGACAAGGAGCTGAAGCACAGCGAGGCTAAGTCAGTTGCCCAAGGTTACCCAGGGAGTCTGTAGGTGAGCAGGAAACTGAACCCAGGGCTCACAAATCCTGTACTTGTGACTTGCTCCCATATTGAAACCCTCTTTCAGAATATTTGCAGCACACTGCAAAAGCTAGACTCCAAACTCATGTCACCAGCACTGTTACTTCAGATATATATGCTGCCATTGTGTGGCCAAGTAGACTGGAACAGAACCAGTGACAATAACACCTCTTCATCCATTGTCAATTGTCCCTGGTTCAGGGAAATTGTCCAGTTAGGTCCTGAGCTTAATCTCATTGAAGTCAATGGATGTAGGATCAACTACTGGCTTGTCAGTTCTGGGATTTGAATGATACAGATTTCATAGACATATGGTAGTGTTTACTGGAAAAAATAGGTCTTGGGGCTGTATCTCTTATAAGCCATGGAAGAATCCAGTGAAGAAATCCTTGAAACTTTGCTCTGTCAGTTCTTTTGTCAATTTTGAAATAGAGTCTCTGTCATTGTGAAGTTGTTTGATTATATCACCAGGAAGAAAATTAGTCTGAAAAAAGAACAAACTTTAAAAGCCCAATGCATCCCTCAATGGCCTCTCTGAAAAGATATTCTAATATATGGCATAATTGGAAGGACCCAAGCTAAGCAAAATAGTACAGTGCAGCCCTGAAGTAGTAGATGATGATATAAACTTGGACAGCTCCTCTTAAGTATTAATGGAAATCTCAGAAAACTGAAATTGCCTTTTCCGGCATGGCTCTCATAACTGCATCTGCTTACCGAAGTCAAATAAAAAAAAAAAAATCAAATACTAAGCTGTCTCCCTATTCACTGTTTGAACTTTGAGTGTCACTGATATACAGCCTGAATAATACAGTCCCTATACGGGCAATACGCACTGGCTTCTTCAGCAATGGGAACCTATCAACTCGGTGGAAAATGCACTGACTACATTCTGTCTTTTAAAACCCCAGGAAACAAATGGACAAAGCCCATGGTAGAATCTGCCTTAGCACTGCTATGGGCATTTCAGGCTTGCTTGTATATTATACAAATAGTACAGTAACAGCAGAGGTATCTAAATAGAGACATGATTGCGCTGTCAAAATAGTTCCACACATTTGAATGCAGCCAGAGCCACCCCCTGCAGTGCCTGTAACTCTATAGCAGGCCCCCCGCTGCCCCATTAAGTCTCAAGAGAACGCTACTTCAGTCAGGGCTTGGGCACATGTGTGTATATTGATATTGCCAAGCTTTCCACTGGGATAAAAAAGAACAGACATATGACATACAGCACTCCCACCCTACTGCACAACAGCACATTGCTATAGCTTACTTGAGTCTGGGGTAGAATTCCCCCAGGAAAAATCAGAAGTCAAAGTGTGCCAGCGTCCGTTATGCAAGTGTTAGTCTCACTTGTTCCTGATTTATCCCGGAGTAGCTTTTGACTCAAGGCAAACAGGCAAGTATCTGCTCCCCCTCCCCACGCATACCTTGTGGCAAAATGGGGTACTGCCAGCCAACTGCATGTGACTACCTCAGAATATCTGTCTGTTCCTAATCCCACGGTCCATAGATGTCCAAATCTGGCATAAAGATGTCATGTGTCCAGGCCCTTATTTCCTCCTTCTCTCTCAAAGCTAGCACACCAGCTGCAAGGCTTGAGCCCCACCCTCTACCCTCTGGATAGCGCTATTTCTTCCATTAGACTGCATTCTTGAGGACAGGGACTATCTTTTTGCCTCGTGTTTGTAACAGCAGTAGGATTTAGGCGATGACTCAGGCTGCACGGCATTATGGTAATCTAATAATGAAGGTGTGCGCAGCCAGGATGACAGCAGCTGCCACGAAGAGCCAAACCAGCGTGACTGGCTTGCTGGGCCACAGCATTGCATTGTCCTCAGCCGGGATGAGTAGGAAAGCTATGTGGTAGTGCAGGTCTGCAGAGATTCACATTTAATGCAAGCAAATGTCTAACTTTGCCTGGGAAATGCACAGGTTCTTCAATCGCAGACAAGCCAGGAGGGCTGAGTGCCCGTCAGCAGCAGGCTAAGCTTGATCAACACTGCCATCTAGTGAGATGGCTACAATTTCATTTTTCTCCCCTATTTAACTGGGCCAAATTCTCCTTTCCCTTTGTCTTCAAAGCTCTGCTCTCCTTCCACGCATTAAGGCGCTCTCAGTCACGGCTCAGGACCTGCAGGAGCAGTCAGTATTAACCAAGGAGCTACAACAACACAGGTGCCCGAGGTGAATTGTGCCAAACACATCCTAGTTCAACAGAAAAACAAGGGCAGGGTAGAGATGCACCGGATAGACTAATTAAATCAGAGGAGTGTAAGCTTTTGTGAGCCTGAGCTCACTTCATCAGATGCCGTCATAAAATAAAAGTAAATAAAAATGATAGTGCTGTAGTTAACATTTGCCCAGCATGCATTACATTTTACGTGACTGCACAAAACACATAACCAACGCATGCACAAAAAAAGAAAAACAACTCGGATAATATTTTCAGTGAACACCACAACTAATGGGTTGAGGGTGGCTTGGAGACTGAGGTCTGAGCATCACCGTCCTCAGGTAAGATCTGCCAGGTCAATCCAAAAAGAGACTTTTGACTTGCAAGTAATTACATCTCATTCTTTTTCAGCATAAGATTCAAAGGGACCTTTATCAGAGAGACCAAATATCTGCTTCACCACAGCCCCTTTATGGCAATCCAGATAGATACCATAACTATGCTCTCCACGCTTGGGTAAGGCTCCTCTAAGCGGCGTTGGTCATGGGCCAGGCAACTTCAGAACATGGAGAACACCAAGCTGAATGAAAGCCACCATTGCCTACTTCCCCAGCGATTCAGCGTTCAGGCCATAACAGATCTGGACTAAAGGACTCCTTGCCTTTCATACTTATGATGAGCAGAGCCGATGCCTATTGTGGAGGTCATGGTTATAGCCCTGGTGGGGAGGTGGGAGGGGAATTGCAGGAAATGAGCACATACACTGTAATGTCTCTAAGGGGTCTGCTTTGTTTTGCTGTGGCCCAATGGGGATGACTCGCTTTGACCCTCGGGTTGGGGAAAGGAGGTTGGTGCAGAGTATTGTGCAACTATGTTGGGGAGGGGGGGTGTTTGGGGGCTTGAGTGATGAAATAGCTGCCCTGTCTGCATACTTCTTTGGCATTAGCTGAACACGATAATTATGGCCGTTTTATAAAGGGATACCCTGACCCTTGGCCTGCTCAAGAAAACGTAGTTGCTGTGTCAAGCTGTGGCTACTTGGAGCCCATTCCTGTGTCTCCTTCCTCATATCAACCTTGTCTATCCTCAAAACAACTTGCCCTTCCACCCTCTCCATCGCTACAGCTATCAATAGTCTTGCCTAGTTTCCTGCCTTGACCTCTGGGCCGCTTGCAAGCACCAGCTCAGACTCCAATCCTGGTTCCCTCCTGAGGCTTCACCCTGATGTTGAGGTTAAAATTAGGGAGGTTTTTCACTGGAAGCAGGGCCAGGCCTTACGTGTTTACTTAACAAGGTTTGAAATTCTTGTCACAAATTATGCCGAGTACTCTATTCAAGATAAATATTGCCCACAGATACACTTGTGCAGGGACCACCCAATCCCTCTGCAGGCAGCTCCAGCTGAAATAAGTGAAGATGCTAGGGCAAAAGTTAACCCTTTACAGTTGGGAGTTTTCTATGGACTGTCTTTTTCCTGTCCACTCCTATGGGATGGGGTGTTTCTACCAATTGAGGAAGGTTGAAATCAGATTCAAGTGGGGAGGGGCTCAGATCCCCATCTGAATTTAACCCGTTTAGGTTCTGGATCCAGTCAAATGCAAGAAGAGGTGTGTTCGCAATTTCCTGTTCAGATGTGTCCAAACTTCTCAAAGAACCACATGCAAGAGACTGGCATCCTTGACTCCTCACCCTACTCTCAAAGCCAGACTCTGAACACCAGTCAAACCATAGGTGAATCTTGACTGAGTTTCAAATATTGCCCCTGGGGTTTTTCTCACTACAAAACTGCTTAAATTGAAAGTACTTAAACACATGTGCAGCGTTTAAGAGCATCTCTGTTGGAAAATAACCTTATGTTTTATTAACAAATTGCCCCATGCAAATAAATGAATAATTGATGAACATAGAGCCGGTGGAAAGTGTGCAACTGACAGCATTCAGCATTTGTTTGCAGAAGACCAGGGCCACTGTGGGTAAATATGTAAGTCATTGTTAATGGAGCAGAGTCTTACTGCCTGACTCCCACAAGTAAAAGTAGCTCAGCTGCAGTGAATCCAATTAGACATGTAAAGCTATCAGGAACTGGATCAATAATAATGAAACAGCATTGGTGTGCCTAACTTGAAACAAAGCCCATGCCTAGTTGGCTGGCGTAGGTGCCTCGCTCATGAAAGAATATCTTCCATGCAGCTAATGCACTTGGGTTTCGCTCTGGTTGGGGAGGGAAAAAATAATACTTTGGTCTCTAGAGTAGGATGCCTGACAGCATGAATTCAGTACAGATTGTTGCACTAAGGGCAAAGCCACTGCTAAAAGGTTGCAGCAGCATGGTAGAACAAGGAACACCAGAACATTGTACCTCCACAGGTTAGGGGCCTTCAATGGGGATGAGCCTCATTACCAGGTTTCCTGCAAACTGCAGGTCTGAGACTTAGGACTGGTGGGTATCTATAGTGGGAGGAGTCCCAGCTGCTAATTTGCCTTCTGTTGGCTGTGGAGGTAGGGAGTTCAAGGCCTTCTCTGGACTTCTGCCAACAGCTGTAAATGGAAAAGTTTATTTGAACACAACTGAATCATGCTGCCACCTGTGCAAGGTAGCAGAATAATTTGTCTTTTTGTGGGGGGTTTTGGGGGGGCAAGGTGGGGGGAGGGCAGATAGAGGCATCATTTCAGTAAACTGGGATGGTTCATTCAGGAAGTCCATGATAGGACCACAACTAAGAGTTCCTATTTCCAGCCCTAGACAGACCAATAGAGTAATCTACTTCCTTAAAGCCCTGGGTCTAGGCCATGTCACAGCTACTTTATGCTGCTCCAGTGGCTTCTCCAGGCAGGAATTTGGCCAGAAAAGGGGTACTCCTCTTATGAAGCAGAGATAGTAAGATAGTCCTGCAATATCCTGAAATGAGTGTGAAAGCTTGTGGCCAGAACAGGCTTTGCATAATGGCTTACAACGGCTATGCAAGACCAAAATAATTTAGAGCAGCCCCAGAGGCTGCTCTAAGTTGAACTATGGTTTGGGGACACCCCCAAAATACAGAGGTGTCCGAAAGCATGTTGTGCTTTTCTGCTCCACAAAACTACAGAGCTCAGTGAAACTTTTATTTTGCTCCTCTAACTGTTCTGGCAGAGAAGCGCTGCAAAAAAACTCAAGCAAAGGTGTTGACATATGTCCTTATCTATCAGAGGAACTTTGTCACCTAACAGTGCATATCGCTTTTATGGTGCAAAAGAATCTATTTCCCACAAAGGAATGTCTGTAAACCCTACAAAACTGCCTTCCCCTATCTGCCTCTTTAAAAAACTTGTTTCACAATTTTTACCAGAATTCCAGCTAGCAGAGTTTACCAAGCAATAAACTGACAGAATAAAACATCCTGGTTTGTTCTAGCTGCATTTTCCCATTTTCCCTCATGACTCATAATTAATTACTGCAAGAGAAGTTTGGAGGGGGGCATCCTTAACTTACTCTGAGCCTCCCCTCGGATCTGATCTTGGTACAGTCCAAAAAGTTTTCAGGTTAAGAAGCCAGGGGACTCTCTGTTTGCAGTATTGATTTTGGAGGTCTTACGTGCTTGACGGCTCAGGAGCAGACGTGCTAATCCAGGTAAGTGCTAGCGTTAATATAAAATTGTATTTACTGCATGTTCTGCTTTGTCACCAAAAACAGCACTCTCTATATTAATAATCACTTGGACATGCACAGGAAGAAAATGCTGTGACTTAGATATACTTTAGGTGATCCTGGATTTGATATTCAACTCTGAGCTAAGCATTCACTGTAAACGATTTATTGCAAAAACAGCACTACCGGCATTTCTACAGTCTAACACTGAATGGACTCTGTTCTACAAATGTGGCTAGCGAACAGACACACACAACAGACGAGGGCCAGCGCTGGTAGACAGCCGAAACTGAAATCTCACTGTTCTGTCAATTTCACGTGCGCGATGAAATTAACCTCCTCTGAGCACCTGAAAGTGCTGTCGGTTCCCACTTTTCCTGCAGATCTCCAGTGGACATTTTGAGTCCCTCTTTTTTTTTAAAAGAGAACTCTTAAAGTGCATGTGTCTGAAATCAAGGATAAGTTTCTACAGAATAATGTAAGAGTATTAAAGCAGCCACTTGTTAACATATATAGTCACAGGCTTTAAAACTGTGACTCTGACAGCAGGAACAGGATTTTTTTTAGGATTGTGAAGACAAACTTCCCTCCTTAGTTACCCTAAGAGAATGTCTTGAAAGAACCAACAAACATGGCTTTTGGCATATTTTACACAGCTTGCTAGAGACATCTTGGCTTTCATTAATGTTAACAGCAATCTATCATTATTTAAACATAGAAAGCTATCTGTTGCCTAACCAAGAACTTAATAGTTTTAAGGACTACCTCTTGGACTCCAGGACTAATGTGAATCCAAAATACTGTTATGACTATTGGGTAAGGCACTTATATCTTAAAGGCAAACACTTCTGAAAATCCCATCTATTTGAATACCTTTAAAAACTGGCCTGTTTGCACATCATACCTCAGTTTTCCCATCCATAAAAAAGGGAATAACCATATCTTAAAAGGAGAATAACTTATCTGCTTAAAATAGAGTTTTGCATAAAATGCACAGCTCCACATTGATGGTGGTATAAAAATAGCTGCAGTTAATGCAACAGGAAGCAAAAAGGAAAATGTAAATTCTCATTGTCTTTTTTGTTTTTAATCAAAAGCAGAAAAGAACCGCTGAAAAGAAAAACTATTATTTTTGAAAGGCTTCTTAAAATTTCATTAAGCCTTCAGCTTAGATAGATGTGCATGCTTTAATTCTATGTATATATTCTCATGCAGTGTTCGTAATAGCTGAGATTCCACAAAGCTGTATGCAGGAAATGTAAAGGACATAGGTGTGCATGTTTCTTTTAGAAGGTGCTCTGTCGGAGAACAGATATAGCCCATTAACACTATGATAAATGGAAGCCTTTATTTGCCTCCACTCACCCAACAGCATTAAACCTAATGGTCTCTTCCTTCGCAATGCTGATTTAAGCAGCACCTTTTGTTTTTTTTAATATTAACTTTTGGCTGAAGCATTTAATGGAATGCTAAATCTGAAAAAGGACTCCAATGCCTGAGGTAAGACTCATGGGAAAATGTAGCTCCCTAAATCCAAAGGTGTAATCCAGGATTTCCTGGCTCATTTGTTGCTCATCTTGGAGAAATCTAAACCCCAAAGGCACATTACTATTTTGACTTCCAAATTTCCCAGTTGTACTCTCTGGGCGTAACTAGAATTACCAAGCTTGAATGAGCTGAATAGCTAAGGGCTCCTATACACATGCGGGGAGCTTGCTCCAATGCACTAGAAATCCAGCGTGTCAGAGCAGACTCGATGAATTGAGTCTGCTGAAGCATGGAAATTGATGTGCTTCAGCAGCCTCACACATCATGTGTATCAGTGTCACTGCATGTCTCCGCACTGACAAAATGGCAGTGGGGTACTTTGAAATAAAACCTGTCTATGAGCTTTAGTTCAGAGCACCCCACTGCCATTTTTTCAGCATGGGAATGTGTGCTAAGGCTGCTGCACATGATGCGCGGGTGCTTTTTATTGATGCAACTTGCTAATTAAAGTACCCGGCGCCATATCCAGCAACGCATGTAAAAATGCACTTAGTGTTTGATTCACACCTAAAGCCAGTTGGGATCCAAAACCTAGGTATTCCTTTGTCATAAGTTTCCTGGGAGCTTGATTCAACAGGTGTTCTCAGAGCATGTAAGATGTACTTACCATTGCAGTCTCTTCATAAAAAAGGTTGGCTGCCACTGAGTTTTTCTTGTCATCCTTTTTGTATAGTAGCTTCTTTGTCAAGCCACTTGCCCAGGAATTAGGGAAGGCCTAATTTAACAGGAACCTGGTTCTGCTCCCTGTTCCCAGGACTCCTGATGTATCTTATTAAATGACTGTCTTATGAAAACCCTTAGGCTAAGTGCAGGCTGTTAAAAAGCCTGAGGCTGAATCAATTCAATCTTTGCAGGTTAGCCTAAACTGCATAGACTGAACTGATAAGCAAGTGAACAGACATTCACTTTTATTTCTGGAAATGCCGCCACATGCCTGCAGTGGCTCAGGCCAGAAGCTGGGGGGGGGGACACTAAAGCATGCCTCCCAGCTTGCCAGTCACTGCCAGAAGGAAGCTGAGAGGGAAGCCCTCAGAGGCTTCACCTGCCCCTTGCTCGAGCAGAGATGGGGGTGTGCCCAGGCCTCAGCCAAGTCTGGCCATCTGAGTCCCCCGTCCCCATCCACCCCTGGCCACCACTGTCATGATACTAAGTTAGCTGGACCAGGACCTGTGCATGCTGCCTGTTGCAGTAGAGGGAGCCTCTGAGAGCTTCCCCCCACACCTCAGCCAAACAGAACCCGGGTTAGCGGGGAGAGAGGGGTAAAGGAAGTTAACATACTCAGTCAGGCTGCCCAGCCTGAGCCTGGGCCTGGCCACACCCCCCCAAGCAAGAATGGAGGGAAAGTCTCCAAGGGCTTCCCTCCTTTCCTTCCTGGGGTCCAGTGCTAGGGTTTTGCCCCCCACCCCCTTTTTTTATCAGCTGGAGCAGTGATATTGCTCTGGATTGGGAGCAGAGGCATGGGGCACACACTGCTATGCTGGAGCAGACAGCCCAGCCCAGGGCTGCAAGGCATCCTGGGATGCTGGGGGACTGTAAGTTAACTTGAATCGAGGTGGGGGGATCTGGGACAGACATTCCACAAACTGGTTTGACCTAAATCAGTTAAGTCTGATACTACATCCATCCAGGTTTATCTTAAACTGGTTTTGGCCATTTTGAGAGTGGTTTATGTGCATTGAACTTCATCGTGTTACAGATTTAAACTGGTTTTTGATCACTTAAGCTGGTTTATGTGTAACTTCTGCCCCTAGCCTTAGACTTCCCAGTGAGTAATTCGCTCTCTTTGCACATGGAAAAAAGTGGCTGTCAGATCATTTCTAGGCAGCTGTGTGATGATAAACTTTCATACAAAGGACAATTGAAAAGAAAGAGATCAGTGCATCTAAGAATATTTCTTTCTGGTATTTTTTTTTAGGACTTGGAGCGGTTGGGCTCTACAAAAGACTTGGAGTTTGATAATTCTGTGTGGGAGTGAACTTGCTAAATTTTTTCCTGTAAAAGACTTTTTTCTTCCCTAATTGTCAGCCCAGCGACTCACTCTAGGCTCACAGTTTAGCTGGACTCTTTCCATCTGTGTGTAATCACTAGGAAGAGCAGGCATTAACTACACCTGTGAAACTCCTACTCATGCCCTCAGACTTGAGTAATGCATTAGCATGCAGTGAGATAATAGCTACTGGAGCAGTGTAAAGTCATTTTAAGGGGCTTGAAATGTAATACAGTACCTTTTCACTTAAATGGACCCCAGAGTGGTTTGCAAGCTTAGCTTGTGACTTCTTAAAGAGTATCTCCCTATACATAGAAAGGGGTGGGAGTTAGAATGCCTCCCTTTCACTCAAGAGATGATTGATGAGCATGTGTCTAATACCCAATCCAGACTAACAAGTAAAAGGGGCCAAGCCTTGGTTTTTCTACCACTGATTACTCCATACCCACAGGGTCCAGTTCTTTCTTATTAGAGTTCCTGTGCGTCAAATGTGTCTCTTAAAAGGTAAGCTTGGTCCACAATATTTTGATTCTCTCTGAGCTGTTAAGCTAAGCCTGTTCTTTGTGTTGTGAACCTTCCCTCTAGCTTCCAGGCAACATGTTGGTGGGGACGCATTGACCATTTGTTTCTTCCAAGTTCAAAAAAGAAAAGGACTGGTTTGCACACTGGCACTATCTGCTACCACTGCAGAGCAGATGGGTGTTAGAGCCCAGGGCTGGATTAATGCATAGCCAAACTAGGCACATGCCTAGGGCCATGAGCTGCAGGGGGAGTGGCCCCCTTCCCTCTGTGGCAGGGGTGCAAATGGCCCTGTCCACCTCCCTTCCCTTCCCCTCCACCGGCCTTGCTACCACAGTCGCTGCTTCCTAACAGTAGCTCCGAGCCCAGCTCCCCACAGGCAGCAGCGCCGGGGTGCAGAGGTGGGTCTTGACCAGCCCGGGGCTCACAAGCTTGTTTGTGCAGGGCCCACTAAAGTGTCAGTCCAGCCCTGCTTGAGCCCAAGTCCTTTAGTGAAGCTTTCTCTTGCAACCTGCTAGTTATGCATGCCAATACTGAAGGGCATTGGGGACAATCTGAGCAGTTTCCTGTGGTAATAGCCACCTCTGTCTGGTTCGCTTTGGCTTTGTACTGCATCTCTGTGCCTGTTCAATGCCATCCCCTTGCCTGGCCCAAATTACACTGATTCTTTGGAAAGTAAAAGGCAGGATATAGAAGGTAGGTTGTGCTTTTTCCTTTTCCCTTTGCAGACATGTAGCAATAGGGGCGGTGAAATTCTGCAGCTAAAAATGTTTGGCACCCAGAGTGTATTAGGGTAGATAAGTTATTGTTTGTGTCTGGTTTCTAAAAGATTCGTCCAGTCAAACTCCCCTAGTTTAAACACGTGCTGAACAAATACCAGATTCCTTGAGGTTTTCAGAAGGTCTAGCATGTGTTTTGAATGGAAAATTCAAATTCAAAATTCTTATTGTGGAACAAGAGGAGGACTAACTCACTGTGTCCATTTAGTTACCCACAGAGCACAGGCTGCAATTTATGTATCATCCAAGATGAAAGTGTTCTCCTTTCCAGAAACGTCCGGGGCAACGTGAACATTTCACAATGGCTTTGAATTTACCCAACTTTTACTACTGATCCAGACCATTGTCAAAAGTCTTAAATCTCTGACCAAACAAAAAAAGATAAGTGGTAACATTCGCCTGTATGCTCCTTATTTTAGTAATCTTGCAGGGACACTAGTCAGAATATATAGTGACGTCAGGCTTCTGGCTGCAGTGCTACTTTTCTGGACTGGGGGCCTAACAGGTCGCTGTGGAAGGAGTTCTTCGCGTGCGAGCTGTTCATTACAACACAGAAAGCTGTGGTTTTTACATTACAGGTCTTTTGCTCACAGCATTGTAGGAAGTGATCAAGCAGGTGTTCTGATCAGCAGG